>NW_011096766.1:0-501 GCF_000146605.3 Meleagris gallopavo
AAAAAAAGGAAAATAAAAGCAAAAACATCTACAACACTAAAAATACTTTTGAAAAAGAAAGCGTAAGGAACTACTCACCTATTGGGTATCCCAGCGCAAAGTCATTGCTTTGTGTAGCAAAAATAGGGAACAAACCTGCTTTGCTAAATCGATTCTCAGGACTGGCTACCAATAATGTTAGAACGCAGACTAAGAAAAACACGGCAGCTTTGGCAACTAAGATACTGTACAGGAAGGACCAATTTACATCAGAAAAGTTAAGTACCACCATGTTTTTGAACAATAAAGCTGGGAGTGCAAAACGGGAGACAAAATTTCCTAGTCCTTTAGCTTGAGTTGATGTGATAATGTTGGCTCTTCCAGCTATATAGCCACAAAGAATTATTCCAAAGCATTCTAACAGGGCTGGAAAAAGCCTGCTTATTGACATAGAAGGAGGACCATCAGTGACACTGAGTCCAACTTGTTCCGGCAAAGAAATAGACATATTGGCTGATGATG
>NW_011096767.1:0-384 GCF_000146605.3 Meleagris gallopavo
AATATAACATAACCCCAAAGAGCCAGAGGAAAACATATTCATACTATTGCTTAGTGATATCTGGCTTTAACATAATGAGTAGATTTTAGGATTACATAGTATATGTATTATAGTATATGTCTACAGATACACATATATTTTGCATTCTAGTTTTTCCAGTTGATCAAGACCTCATTGAGATGTCAGTTATAAAAATAATGTAAAAAAGACAGGTGCTTGATTTTATCTTGGAATACAAGAAATATATAAATATAAAAGTATGAAATATAAAGTATTTAATGAACTGTCCACATACATACAATTTCCCTAAACAGCTACATGAACACTCCACAGTTTCATGAAAGGATGTTTTAGGAGGTGTGTGTCAGTCTCTTTTGTCAGGTG
>NW_011096768.1:0-489 GCF_000146605.3 Meleagris gallopavo
TTCGCACTGCCTTCCATAACTGCACTACTTAGTGTATGTATGCTCTGCCTAAAGTAGGGAGAGCAAAAAAACCAGCTATTAAGAAGACAGCTGGCTTCAAATCCACATCTCTGCTGTATATCTGCTCCTGTACACTCTCAATGACATGTATAGGAAGGAATCTTACTATGCTGCATGTAACCTCCATACAAAATTTTAATTAAGGTACACAACATAAACATCATGTAAATATTTAAAGGAAAAACATGAATGAGTCACTTGGTACAATGCATATCAGCACTTCCTAAATGAATATTAAACAGCTACAGTAATGTGCATTTTACCTTAAGGCTGCAAGTCATGTCTATGTTCAACATCAAGCCACTTAAAAGCTGTTCATCATCATTTCCTTTATATGTGGAAGAACACTTTTGGGGAATTTACTATTGCAAATATTTATCAAAAAGATAAAATTAAAGCCAGGTCACATGAATGCATACATACAACGTA
>NW_011096769.1:0-501 GCF_000146605.3 Meleagris gallopavo
AAAAAACTACTGGTACAAAGCCCTCTATATCTGGATTGCCTCCCACCATTGCCTCAATTAGCCTCAATGTTCCTCGACAGCTTCAACAGATTTCTGTCTCAGATGAACAAAGGCTTTCAGGATTCTCTAAGAAACCATCACGAATTTGAACTCCCCCTCAGACATCGTCACCTACCATACAGAGAACAGAAACAAAAATGAGATTTCACATCTATTATTACAGTTCTAACAGCCACAGAGATGATGCTTTGCCCTCACACATACTCATTCAGCTTCACCTTCCCTTGCACTGACTTTTTTTTGATCTCAGGGTGATCCTGTTGACCCAACTCCAGAAAACAGCAACTACCACAAAAACAAATTACTTCCTGCAAAACAACAAAAGACAAAAAGAGAAAGGAAACCGGCATAAAACTAGGAATCTTGTCAGAGGGAACGAGGCATTAGATCTGTTTAACCGATCATTAAGGTACTAGCTACCCAGATCAATCAGCCTTTGCA
>NW_011096770.1:0-909 GCF_000146605.3 Meleagris gallopavo
AGAGTATGTGCATAAATTACATCACAACGTGTGCCTGTAGAATTAATGTAAAAGCTTTTAGGGACACAAGTGGATGCTATTCTTAAACCTTTCTTAACGCGTTAATCTCACTGTAATTGTAAAAGTGAGCTCCTGATCCTTCCTTGGTACAAGTAAAGCACTTCTATTTCTTCGCTATCTTTTCTGATGAAATAAGCATGCTGATTTATGAACCTTACTTGAAGCTTTATTGCAAACAGTTGGGGGTTAGTGTATCTAATATGGCATCTGTGCATAATTACGCATCCATCATTCTTCCTTGGGCTACTCCATTAAGTGTCAGCACAATACTGCAAGCATAATGGTCTTGGTATTTTTATCAGCATGAATGCCAGAGATAAACGTTCCGTAGTAAAGTCAGAAAGAAGAAAATGTCTTACTGTTTTAAGTTTGAAATAAAATTCAGTAAAATAAGTGGAATTAAATATCCTATACATATTCCTTGCTGTAGTTGTATTCATTTATCTGAGCTGAGTTGAGAAGTAACTTCTGGTAGTCTAATCAATCTTTTGATTGCTTTGTCACCTTTTCACATCTGTGTTTTACGTATTTGAAATAACATCTGTAAGTTTTCTTCACGGTAGCTTTTTACAGTGCCTTCTACAGAAGTGGGTCAAGTCGTAGAAATTTGTATTCAAGTGGAAAAAGAGTTGAATTTAAAATGTTGGTATTGTATTACTGCATACATTGATCGTGTTAACTTGGCTTTGAATTCTGGAAGCTTGTCTGAAATCTGAAATACAAGACACCTTTTTATATTGTGGAATAGAAAAGAAGGGGTCAGGGAAATTAAATAATTATGTTTACTTCACTGTGTTGAAACTTTTCCAGCATTCATTGCAATTTATAATGAGAATATAGAGAAAATAT
>NW_011096771.1:0-442 GCF_000146605.3 Meleagris gallopavo
GACAGAATACTGTTCAGACAAGCAAAACATTCTAAAGCACAGGATTTTGAAGCTGTACTGGAAATTAATGGATAGATAGGAACAGTTCCAAGGCACTTACCCATCACTGTAAAGTCACAGACTACTAGAAAGTGTTCATCCAAGCTCATAGGAACACAGGAGTCCCAACAAGCTGAAAGAAAAAAATGGGGAAAATGACAATTTGAAACTGGAGTCTACAAAAACAGTAACTGAAATAGATTATAATAAAAGATCAAGTAATGGAGTCAAAAGCATGGGAAATACTGTGAAATAAAATCCCATGTGAAAGAAAAATATTCTTTATAGCTAGACTGGAATCAACTTAGATCGCTATAGCTTTAGGAAGCTATTAAAAGCATGCTGGGTTTTGCCTTGGTACTGTAACTCAAGGAGTACTCCCACCTATCATCCTTGCAAAAAA
>NW_011096772.1:0-411 GCF_000146605.3 Meleagris gallopavo
CCAACATGGGGATGGAGGCAGCTGCAGCTCTGGGGGCAGGAGGTGTGGGAGCACACGTCCCACTGGTGAAGCTGGTGTTTCCTTTGGGACAAGCTTGCAGGGCCACCTGCCCTAAATGCTTGGTGCCCACATGGTGAGCATGCCGTCTCATGGGAAATGTTGTAGGAGTTGTCTCTTCTTTGCAAGAAAAGAGAGGATGATTTCCCATACTTGACAATCAGATGGTTTTCCCCAGCACTGTGTTTAAACATTCTTTTTGCTTTCTTTTGGGAAAAAAAAAAGAAAGCAAAATTTAAGGCAGCATAACATTTGACATTTAACTCTCTGGTTTCCATGGAAATACACCAGGTATATTGCAAACTCTTGGCAGGTACAAGTTACAGTGAGTAGCAAGGAACCAAAATAAACAGA
>NW_011096773.1:0-391 GCF_000146605.3 Meleagris gallopavo
CTGCTATTGGCAGGGACACCTCCCTCCAGACCAGGTTGCTCATAGCACCATCCAGCCTGGCCTTGAATGCCTTCAAGGTGGGGGCATCCACAACCTCTCTGAGCAATCTGTTCCAATGTCTCACCACCCTCACAGTAAAGAATTTCTTCCTGATATCTAGTCTAAATCTACCTTCTTCCAGTTTAAAGCCATTTCCCTTCTCCTGTCACTATTTGCCCCTACAAAAAAACAAAACAAAATAACAAAAAAAACCACAAAGCAACAGAAACCTTCCTTAACTCTCACACATTGTTCAAAATAGTGTTAGTTCTTGCAAGATAGGTAACTACAAAGCTATTTAAAATATTTTCATAGTATGTTTGTAGCAAGTAAAGTATTTTCATGAATTTGA
>NW_011096774.1:0-338 GCF_000146605.3 Meleagris gallopavo
CGCATTCCCGGGCTCCATCCCCTGGCACTGCAGCTGCAGGTGCAGGGCACGGATGCGCCAGGTGATGCTGTGGATCTGAGCGTGCAGGGCGGCTGCTTACTCGGCACGGGGCAGCAGGACCAGCAGCTCCTCCTGACTCTCCCGCAGCCGGACCCACAATGCCCCAGCACTGCTTCCCGCTCCCCAGAGCTGCATTGGGATGAGAGAGTCTGCGGGCTGGGGGACCTTACTGCTTGGCTGTATGGAGCCTGGAGGTGGGCAGAGGCTGTACCTGCTTTGGTGCAGACGGATCCACGGCTGGGCAAGCTAGCCATGATTAGGCCCTGGTAGATGTCAAG
>NW_011096775.1:0-334 GCF_000146605.3 Meleagris gallopavo
AGTAAAGGACACAGGTGGAGTCGTAAAAAAAAAAAGAAAAAAAGAAAATAAAAAGCCAGAGACAATTCTTCAGTCAAAAATAATTTTCTCTAGTACAAAATTTAAACCACACAGAACTTGATTTTCATTTAATAATAAGATCACTTTATGTAGCTTAAGCAATGTCAGAATTATGTAAGAATATTATATTTTACATTAATTTTAATGTCCCCATAGTAGTAGATAAGTAAATGACAACCAGGCCCTAACCATTACAAAACATCTTTAAAACATCCATTTTAACATTGTGTGTGGTATTTGCTACTGAAAGAAAACAGCTGCTCTCTTTAGGTTC
>NW_011096776.1:0-527 GCF_000146605.3 Meleagris gallopavo
GAGTCTAATAATGCATTGTCATAACCTGACAGTATGAATAGCCTGATTTTGCGAAGCCCTGAATAGACTTGTGAAAATAGAGTAGCTAGTGACAGTAAAGGATATTACCTGATCAACATAAAGGACAAAGATCAAATTAAACATGGCCCTAAGATGGTTTAAATTCAAGCTTAGACGAGCTAAAGCATCTATTAAGTTTGTTTAACAGACAACCCAACTAATGGGAAGTAGCTTTAGTGACCAAGATGAACACTGCCAGAACACAGTATGTTAAAAAACCACAAATACTTAAAATAATGCTATTGACACTGTACTCAAGGACAAGCAACTAACCCTAGAAAAACTAGAATCATGTCCTTTTCTCCTAAACTTTGTCAGAACAAGCAGCCATAGCAACTTTCATTACTGCTGATAAAACAATGAAATTAACAGAGTTGCACTTGATACATTCTTATACAAGTTGTACTGTCTTTGGAAAAAAAAAATACAGTTTTCAGATAAATATTCATGCACATAGCTGAACTTGT
>NW_011096777.1:0-508 GCF_000146605.3 Meleagris gallopavo
AAAAGAGAGAAATTAATAAACACAATTAAATAACACAGAAAACTAGTCTGGCAAAAACCTCAGCTCATCTGACTAGAACTTGCAATTGAAAAGGAAAGAAAGCAGTATTCTCTCCATGTTATCCTCACTACTTCCACAAACTGGGCACAGTGACATACAACGTGTGACAAATTTACTCACTACTTTTTCAGCAGCTGGGAAGTTCTGCTTCTATATCCAGAAATCAAAGGACTCGTGACATTGGCACAACTCAGCTAAAGCTGTAGAACACACTGACGTTACTTCTAGTAACTTAGCACATTCCTCAGATAATGTTCAGGTTTATTTCTTATCTCCATGGAATCTTAAATTACATAAGGTTTTAAAAAGATCTGGCTTAGCTCATCTCAATACCAAAAACAAAGAAACAAACAAAAAACCACACAAACACCACAAAAACCAAACAACAACAACTAAAACGCTATTCTCAACAGGAAGGCCTGCTATGATTAATTTTTATTGTCCTCAT
>NW_011096778.1:0-379 GCF_000146605.3 Meleagris gallopavo
AGATAATCTCCCTGCAAGACTGTGCTTAAGTCTGTCCAACCCATTATCTTGCTTGAACAGGAATTGTCAAATGAGAACTTGGAGAAATGCAGTGTATATAGAGAAGTCTTTCTCCTTATTTTCCATTTCAGCAGTTTTGGGAAGTGGCATTTTTCTGTAATACAGTATTGAGTTAAAGATCTTCACAAAAGATAATTCACTCATTCTGTATTGGACATCAGATATTTTTGAAGTATTTATGTACTTCATGACAAGATAGCTATACTTAATATCTGACCAAATCTGGATACTTGCTTGGCATTGTATGGAAAGCTTTGACCAGCTCAGTATACAAAGTGTCTTCAAAACTGGGAAGCGCTTGTTACATTCTTTAAAGGAA
>NW_011096779.1:0-416 GCF_000146605.3 Meleagris gallopavo
GATGTTGGTGATATGGCAGTAGAAGCTGAATCTTCCCAACAATACACAACTACACTCTGTAGCTGTGTGACCGATGGCAGCAGAGGGGCAACCCGACAAAATGGTGTCTGACATGGAAGTGCAGATGAAACAAAGGTGTGTCACTGAATTCCTCTAAGTGGAAAAAAACTGATACCCACTGACATTCATTGATGCTCGCTGAATAATTATGAACACCATACAGTGGATGTGACGATATGAAAACCTTCTGAATAGCATTTTTCCTCTCACAGCCCTCTTGCTCCAAGCCCTCTGCATTCTATCAGTGCATGAAGTTGCCCTGCAGTTCTGCTAAAATGGTGAAAACACACCTATTGGAAAACTTCCTTTTCTAGGTAGTCTAAAAGTGAAAGAGTGAAGCAGATAAATCCATACAC
>NW_011096780.1:0-325 GCF_000146605.3 Meleagris gallopavo
ACATAAACGGGTTCACATTATAGTAGATGGACAGAAGTTTCTTGGAGTATTTAAAATTAAAAAAAACTAACTAAAATTGTAATCTTACCAAAAAATTGCTTACATTTGGGAAGACCGAGTTTCTTGCAGATACACAGACAGAGAGGTGGCTTTTATGACCGGAATGGAGACAAGTACTTTCTATATTCTACACGTGAAAGTGTCTGTAACATACGCTGAATACTAGCTGTCAATTCCATATGCTTTCAGACTAAGAACTTATCTTTAGGGATCATGTTTTGTTACCGCAGCACCACCAAAGACTGCCACTTAACTAAATGGCAAT
>NW_011096781.1:0-362 GCF_000146605.3 Meleagris gallopavo
GTGATGAGAATATTCTAGGACTGTAGAGGATTTTTCTATGTGAAAGGTGCCTGAGGGCATTTCTGTTCTCAGATTAGATCATGCTTTGTGCACAGGCGGAAGCAATTGAGTGTAGTGTAATTTCAACTGAAATTGCTAATAATGTTGGAGGTAGAGTTCCTGTTGTAGCAGACATTACTTTTGTGTGTTTTTACACTGTTTTCTGTCAGTGCAGTTGAGTGTTTGTTTATTAGTATTTCAAAAGCAGGAAGAACTAAGCATGTTTAACTATTGATGTGTGCTGGGCTTTATAACAGTGTGATGATAGGGAATATTCTGCCTTGCCTTATGGAAGAGTCAAGAGATAACTGTGTATTAAGAGG
>NW_011096782.1:0-963 GCF_000146605.3 Meleagris gallopavo
GATCTACTCACCGAGATGGAAACAGGGAGAGGGGAGCAGAAACACAGAAGAAAATTTGTCAGAAGGACAAACATCATGAAAGAGTGAATTACTGCACGTTTAGCACTGCGACACTGAAGTGGCCAGCCCTCCTCAGTTTCTGGTTTAGTCATCATTTGAAAACAAACTCAACCTAAAGCACAAAACCCTAATGAAATTAGCTGATGAAGCACAGCAGCACGTTGCTGGAAAGGAAATTAAGAAGCTAATCTGACGTGCTGTTTCTCGGTATAAACACACACAGTCCCATGTTGGCTTTAAGCACTCTGTCAAACACACAGCCACCGGAGGTGAACAACCTCGAGGCTCGAGGTATTACAAGCTGCTAGAACAAGTGGTGCCTAAAAACCTTCTGGCAGCTCATGCATTTCCAGGGACCCCATCAGTAAGTACGGCTGCAGGTAAAGTACTGTGGAAGAAGAGCACTGGAGCAACCACTTCACCAGAGTTCCCACAGCCTCAGAACTGGTAGCTTTAAAGTTACGGCTTCCCACCTATGCTCACACGAGCATAGGTCCCCTTTCTCTGCTTTTTAGTACGTAATCTGATTGATTGCAAGATTTTATGGTTGTTTCTTTTAGTTTGTTTTTAAAGTAGCACTGAGTTCCCATTTGCTACAAGCAGATCACTGAGTACCCGTGCAGCCATGACAGGACTTGTGTCCTGTTACGCTGCTGCCCAAGAACCTGGCAGGCTGCACCTTCAGCTGTGCTCTCCAAACAACAGATTGCCTCTTGTTGCGCTGGCCAAGGAAGAGAGGAAGGGATTTTCAGCAGGATGCTACCAGCAGCTGTCTGTGAGTGTCAGCAGCTGGAAGCCAAAGCGTGTTCTCTTCAAATAGAGGAGAGGGCAGCAGCAGCACACCACATGAGGCAGGACAAGATGACAGACAAGAACACATCAGTGCTTTCCAATATGGTCCCC
>NW_011096783.1:0-315 GCF_000146605.3 Meleagris gallopavo
CCATCCCCTCCGCCGCCATCAGCTCGTGCCGCACCTCGCAGGCGGCACTGCGGCACTCTGATAAACAAATGAAGCGCTTGTCGCACAAGTATTCTGCTAAATGGGATTTCATACGTATCTTCGAGCTCTAAAAACATCTCGTTATTTTCGTGTTTGCAGACAGCTTGGCTCCACAACATCGACAGCAGTCTGGTGGAATGCTACGATCATTTGTCATGCTCACAGCGCACAGTCATTGCCAGGTTCACAGGCCAGCTTTCTGCAAAAGCACAGCAGTGGGGGTAGCTGAGTACATACAGCTCAGTTGGACGACTT
>NW_011096784.1:0-484 GCF_000146605.3 Meleagris gallopavo
CAACTGAATTAATGGACATGGTGCAGCGATTTTGGCAGAGGCCGAGAGAGAGTATACCTGCATGGCTGCTCAGGTCATGGGATTCAGGGGCTGAAAGTGTTATGGTTAATGGGCCAGAAGTGGCAAAGCTGGCCACTGTAATGTTACACCCTGCTGTCAGGCAGAGACTATACTCTGCCATCCAGTATACCAATGAAAGCCACTTAATAATAGATTGGGTAATGGCAGCATGCCAGATGGTCTGGCCAAATAAAACAGATATTCCATTAAACATAGGACTGTGGTCCTCCATGGAGAACTTTCAAAATTACATTCGTGAGTTAGGTATGGGAGAAGCAATATATGAAGACTTGTATGATAGCCCAAATATGATCAAGTTCTAGGCGGGCATGCGAGATTTAATTTTACAACAGGCCCCTTCTCACCTATATGGGACCTTAGTTTTGATATTAAACCCTCTGGAACCTCGGAAGCCGTAGTTCAG
>NW_011096785.1:0-386 GCF_000146605.3 Meleagris gallopavo
AGTGAGGTTAGGGGCAGGCTCCAAAAATGGGGGCTGGGCTGAGCTTGTTCCGATAGCAGAACCCAGCACACACCTCGGGGTGTGTACGAGCCACGAGCAACACCACAGCACCAGGCACTTCTTCCTGCACTGCTTCAGCCTGAGTCATCCCAGCAAGCCCCAAACCATGCCCCAGTGCCCTTTGCCTCTCGAATAGCATAGGGGCTGTTTCCCACCCACTCACATGCCAGTTGCATTAGAGGCACAAATACAGGTGCTGTCTCTCATGGATCCTCCCTCCCAGAGCTCGCAGTCCTGCTGTTTGGAGTCAGCAAGGACGCAGGAGTAGGGGATGGTAACATAACCAAAGTCCCAGAGGCAGCCTATGGAAAAGTGGGGGATAAACC
>NW_011096786.1:0-496 GCF_000146605.3 Meleagris gallopavo
TAGATTCTCTAACTTTGAGGCTTTTGTGTCTCCTATTTGAATGATAAGCAAGCAGGAGCAGAGTTGCAGAGCTTTTTCTAAAAAAAAAAATAATTGCTCTTTGCATTAAATCTGAAATATTCTTTCTTTTGAATTTTTTTAATAAAAATGTAAGCCCATCATTTGGTGATGAAACTTCTAGAGGTTTATGAATATGCCTTAAGAAAACTTATTTAAATGTTTGCTGAAAAGTGTGCAGAATGTAACTTTTTTTCCAAGCTAATCCTCAGTTTGTTCACTAAATAACTGTCTCTGCAATTTTCTGTTGCTGAGGAAACAAATCCAAAAACTAATCAGGAATTGGTACACTATTAGTAGAATCAGTAAGTAGATTTGCTGCATCTATTTGAGAAGAAATGTGTAGCTGAGAGCTCCAGTCTCTTCTGTCTTCGTAACCCTTCTGCCTGTCTCAAGTGTGGATTTAAATCCAGACCTCCAGCACATGCTCATGGTATTT
>NW_011096787.1:0-494 GCF_000146605.3 Meleagris gallopavo
TTTCTATCTGGTTTAATAGATACATTTCAACCTTACCGAATGATTAAAAACAAAAGCAATATTGCAGCAGCTTCTTCAATAACAAAAATAAATATAAAAATAATAAACAAGATTGTTACCTTCTTAACATTAAGGTACATTAAATTTATCTGAAGATTTATTTCCTTCTCATTCCCCAGAAAGCATATAACCACATATACAGCAATTTTCATATCTGCTTCAGAATTTCAGGGAAAAAAAAAATAGCTAAGGTAAAACAAAGTAATTAATCACACATAATTCACCACACAAGAATTTACTTCTTACTACATATCCAGCATGTACTCCTAGCTTCGTATTTCAATACCCAGCAACCTTTTTTCCTAAAGAACATTTCTCTCCCTGAACACTTCCTGTAACAAGAAAAATATTTCAAATGATGTTAGATCAGTTACAACCATGGCACAAACAACAGTAATATCAATATCATATTTCATCTGGAGTCTGTGATGTTC
>NW_011096788.1:0-330 GCF_000146605.3 Meleagris gallopavo
GGATTTAGGATTAGGAAATAGGATAGGGATAGGAAGATATGGTTGGGGATAGGAAGATAGGGACCTTGAATTTCTCTAGGAAGAGCATCCAGTGGCTGAAAGGTGAAAACATTCTGGCTAAAAAAAAAAATAAAATGCACCATTTCAATGGTGCTGAAGATGAACAATTGTTGGAATACATTACAGTGGATTCAGTGTGCTCTTGTGACATCTTACACAGCATGCATCAGACATTTGAACAACAAACAATGATTACTGCAAATTCCTTGTACTGTTCAAGAGACTATATTCTGTTCGTTAATACTATTCAGTCTTTCAAGATATTCCATT
>NW_011096789.1:0-910 GCF_000146605.3 Meleagris gallopavo
AAAATAAAAAAAGCTTCAAGATTTCCTTTAGCTAAGTAGGATGCGTTGGGGGAGTACATCTTTTGTCATCATGTGGGGCCATAATGTACAATCCTGGTGTCTTTCCTGTAAGTGGATCTGTTTTGTGCTGATGTATTCTGTGGTTCGCATATACGATCGTGTTTCATTATCTTGGTCGAATTTTAATGGCAAGGGAACTGGATTTGATAAAAAATGTAATGTAGTAGAAACATGTCTTGCAGATAGTTGGTGATTATTTCATAAAATGGTAGCGCTGAGTTCTCTGCCTGGTGGGGTAACTCAACAAGGAGAAATCCTTGGGCATCGTACAGCCCCTATGGACTTGTTGGATGAGACTGTACTGCCTTGACAATATTTTGGAACTAAGTCTTTTTAAGCATTATGGCTCAATTTTTTTCCTCCTTTGAATTGACGCCATCTCACTTCAGGGTTACCAAAGGTTGCAGGCTACTAGCTACGTTTCTTGTTGTTCTAGTAGTCCATATTTTTGTGAACAGAAAGGCTCAAAAACACTCTTTCTAACAGTATTAGGTTTTCACAGGAGGTTATTAAGGGTAGGTGATTTTTAAAAGTTCTGTAATTGAATATTTATTCTGTCAAACCCCTACATGGTTTTAAAACTTGTGGATTCTCACACACGTTATCCCTGAAAATTTACTTTTTCTTTTTTCCCCAAGGCCCTGACCCTCACATTAGGATTCATAAGGCCTCATTTGAAACAAATTACTTTTAAAACCAAAGCTCTTTGCAGCCCCAGGAGATGTACATGATTTGAGAGTTACTAAGCACTTGAACGCAATCATTCAGGCTGTAAGAAAGAAATATATTAATGGAAAGAGATCAGCAAGAATCAATATTTTGCTGGAAGTCCTCAGAGAGAGGGAAAATA
>NW_011096790.1:0-416 GCF_000146605.3 Meleagris gallopavo
CCTCATATTCCTCACCCTAATCATACCACCATAATAACACAATTTCCCTGGCTTTCCCCAGCATTCCTAGCTAGACCTGTTAGAAGCTCCCCAGCATTCATGCTGGACCTGTTAGAATGCATCACTTCTTTGCAGAGCACTGCATAGGGACTTCTTGCTCAACTATCTGAAATATTCATTTTTTGCATGACTCTCGTCCTATAGCACAGTCTGTTCTGCACAGATGTTTCTAGATAACATTACCCATTGACGTAGTTAAAAAAAAACACTTTTATTTGTGTAGTTTAAGTCTGTTGCAGATTCCCCTGCCTTACTTAGCTGCCCTCTCTATGAATTAAGCCCTCTCCGCTATGTCATCTACAAACTTTATCAGTAATTCTAAATGCTGCCTGTTTCATATTTTTGAGATCCTTTTC
>NW_011096791.1:0-1112 GCF_000146605.3 Meleagris gallopavo
GTTTTATATAGAGAAACAATTTGGATTTGGGGAATTCTGGAATCGCTTCCAAACTCTGATTGCTGTAGGAGAAACATCAGGTTTGTTTGTGTTCAGCAAGTACTGTTTTTCTTTAAAGTTAAGTAAGGTACTACTGAGTATCCATCAAAGTTAGGCAAAAGGAGCCCCTTCTCTGCAAAGAAACACACTTCTCAGCTACTAAGTGCCCAAACCTTAAAGTTCCCAACAAACTGAATCTCTAAATCCCAAATGGTGTTTTCCTACTGCATTACCAAGATCTTTGTCACTTTTCTTCCCCATAAATGCCTATTACCTTGCATATAGAATAGCTTTATTTGCCGTCTGTCCAGATGACAGATGATGCCTTACAGGCTGTGTTTAAAGCACTTCACCCTCCTGCCCATGTGTTATTTTCATGTAAACTTCAAATACTGTGCTTTTAAATTCTTACCACATCAAAACAATTTTTCAGTGGATTCAGGTTTAGGTGTATCTGCGTTCATAGTTCATTCTCTAATTGATGCATAACATGCATCTGATTCAAAATTTTTTTAAAAGGACAGCTCTTTCCTGATGCATTTGTTTAAGAATTCCCCAAACTTAATTTTAATATATACTGTGAGACTTTTTAGGGATTCTTGTCCTTTTCCTGGAGAGCCAATGATGGCACTCAGTGTGTCTCTTAACAACCTGCCAAAACAAAGCTCTGCTCCAATTACTTGTAATCTGCCAACAGTTTGGCCAAATTCCTCCAATAAGAGTAAGGACAGCCATACCAGCCAACATGTAGCGTCCCACAGTCCCATGACAACATTTGTCCCAACTTCCTACTACGTTTGGCTCCTGGGAGTAGACTTTTAGAACAACTCCTAGTTCCATATCGCAAGATTTATTTATTTCATCCCTTGGGTTCCTGTCTCAGGGGCAGCAGAAAACCAAGTACCACACAGAGCTCAAACCTGGGGCAAAGCCAACAACAGCAACAGGAGTCGGAGTCAAGCACTGCTTCTTACAGCACAATTCCTCTGTCATCCTGTCACAGCAACCTATAGAACACCCTTGAAAGACTTGGAAATTAGGACTCTTCCTGATGAACACACATATGAATGTTA
>NW_011096792.1:0-505 GCF_000146605.3 Meleagris gallopavo
CTCTCAATAATTCACTTGCAGTGAAATACTTCAAAGATAGTGACGGCAGACAGTAAAAGTTGTCATTCTCCCCTCGACTTCTCAGCAGAAGAGCTAAAAAGTTACTATCTGTGAAAGTGAATTAGTAGAATTTATCTGCCAGCCCCTACTCATGAATAGTCAGAGAGGAAATAATTTGCAAGAGTTTAGATATTCTTGTCTACAATAAAAAAATTGGCCTTTCATGTCAATACTTCATTTACTGTTATCATCGGTATATCCTCTAATTAGAAAGCTGTTTACATATTTGCAATTTTGCATGCGTGAAAAACAAAACCAGAAAGTTAAAAAGGAAGAGTCGAAAGGAAGAACAGTATGTCACTGCAAAAGGATAGTTTTGTATTTGCAGTATGCTGTCTAAATGTTGGCGTCTTCATGTTAAATAAACAGTCCACTTATGCTTCCCTCTCCTCTGCTTATAGATCATTCCACAGGTTGCAAACAACAGCAATTCAGAATCACACAG
>NW_011096793.1:0-421 GCF_000146605.3 Meleagris gallopavo
AACAACCCTCCAGCATATTTAATAGAAAAATATCATCCTCCTGGTTACCTTCTCCTCTGGGTTTGGCGCGTTGCCTTGATCCTTTTGTTGAAGGCTGCCTCGATATTCCTGCAGGACTTTCACTCTTAAAAAAAAGAGGAAAAAAAAGTACAAATCTGTATGTCTTCACATAAAAAAATTCATATATTCAAAGTTAAATTTGAATTACATGTGTTGATTTTTTTTGTCTACATTATACATTAAAAAATACTTACAAAACTGATGCACACACAAGAAAAATATGTAGAATCTATTTTCCTCAGAAGAGTTTGCAGATGTTTTTGCTCGATATGTGGTAGCTATCTTTTTTTTTTTTAATGAACTTGAAATATGATCATATTTCACTATTGTAAAGGCAACTTCCAAAGGTGATCCAAACACA
>NW_011096794.1:0-501 GCF_000146605.3 Meleagris gallopavo
AAAGTCCTCATTCAAAGAAAGGATACCTCTACATTAATAGCAGTCAGTTTGGGTTTCATTTGACATTTCCAAATAAGAGTATTGAAGATGCCTATAGTGTTTTCAAGAATGTTATTTGGAATCATCAGGAAAGTGGACAACACCATCCCTTCCCTTCGTCTCCTAAGATAAAGACTTCGATTACTCCAACTTTAAACAGACAAAGGATAAATGAAACACTAGGCTCAACATGAGTACTAACAGCATTTCTGTAACTGTACACTGTGCATCTCAGAAAGAAGCCAGACCGTACCTTGTAGCAATTGAATTCCTTTTTGTTGTTGTTGTTTGAAGAAATAGCTACCAATTGTTTCTTATGCTACTGTTCATTAATTCTTATGGCCTTCTTGGTCATTCATGTCTTCTATTCTGCTCCACCTACCTCTCAAGCACACTCAGACTGGTGCATCCATGTCATTTCTATGCAGCTGTTCCCAGCTTCCAAAGACAGAGCTCCAGCTG
>NW_011096795.1:0-385 GCF_000146605.3 Meleagris gallopavo
TCATATTATCCAACCTAGAAGTGGAATAACTAATTCTCTACAGCTAAAAAGAATAAGATTTCATAAATTTATATACATTTAAACTAAAAAGCACACAAGCTTAATAAATTTGCTTCATAGGCATTTCCATTATATACCTCAGCCTACCTGACAAACTGATACAGGATACATGCATAAGTGACAAAAGTAGTCTTTCAGTTCCAAGCATGCCTATACGTACAGCCCTCAAAGATGAATGCATACAGGCTATTTATTTCTACCCCAACCAAATTTAAAAGCAGTAAATTAAGTCACATATAATTAGTTTCTATAGTCTCTGTATAAAGACTTGCAGAATATATTTTCTTTTTTAGTGGGGAGGACTAGAAATGGTTGGCTACCTTAC
>NW_011096796.1:0-487 GCF_000146605.3 Meleagris gallopavo
TTTTACTTTTAATATGAGACTCAGTAAGCCAAAACAAATCACAGGAGCCAGTGGCAACTTTGTAGTTTAATACCAGCTGAGCAACTGTCAACTTCTATCATGAAACCAGTTTGGTTTGGTAAGTTACCCGCAAAACAAGGCCGTCAACACTAAATTATTACTTGAATAGGACCAGATCCAATAAAATGGGCATTTGGAATTGTAAAATTGTAATGGTTTTAAATTAAATTATCTTTCATTCATTAGTACTAACATCAAGAGCTGATAGGTGCTGTCACTTTCTTCAGGTAATAAAACCATACATTACTTTATCCAGTAAGATTTCAGGTCGTTACTCTTCTTATTTGATGATGAGGCTTTTCCACTGACAAATAGTGTATTTATGTGCAAAATTACATGGGAATGGAAAAAAGGCAAACTGCCCGATGATTTGGCAATCATAAGATCAACTGGAAAAATTGACTCCCTTTGTTCCAAACAAAAAAAG
>NW_011096797.1:0-487 GCF_000146605.3 Meleagris gallopavo
AATACTGCAACAGTAGCTGGTGACAAGGTAAAATAATCTTTTACATAATATCGTAGATTTTAGTGCAGTTGCCCACACCTTTCTTAGATGAAGTTTAGATTACTGGAAGCAAGTTACTTAAGATCACTGCTGCCATCAGAAAGTACTTCAGCGTGCTTAGTAAGTTGTACTTTGACTTACAGAACACCAAGCTCTGCACAAGAGACAAGTGAGAGAAAAAGATGAAGGACCATAAATGTTTCATGGTATCTTTGGTATTTTAATTTACCTTAGAATAACAACATGTAATACAGCTTTTGCCAAGATTCAGCAAATATTTGCTGAATTCCAGAGAGTCTTTCTTCTTGATTGTCAACAGTTCTCCATACTGATATATGTAGCTGAAATAAAGGCTCACTGTTAATTTTTTTTTATTTTTAACTTAGATGTTAGTGTGAGGAGGTGTCCTCATTAATAGATTTGCTAGTTTCCAAATAAGGAATATGTT
>NW_011096798.1:0-696 GCF_000146605.3 Meleagris gallopavo
GCTCTTTGTGCAATATTAGGTGTTCTAGTGAGAAGCTTTTCAATCAGGTATTCTCTATTCTGCAAAAATCAACATTTGGTAAGTTAAAAATCAATATGGGGGGAAAAAAAATCGTGTAGATTTTAAGGCAGAGCAAAATTTACTTGTAGGGTTAAACGTTTTACCTTGGCTTTCTGGAAAAATTTGCATTTTAAAAGTTCTGCTGCTGTGGGCCTGAAAGATCAATAATATATTAGAACAGGAAACAAAGACCCCTTCTCAGTAAATACAGTACAGGGCGTTAGTTAAATCGTAACACTTTTGAATTAGTACTGTATGAATGGGGAAATGAATGGCAGTAGCTACTAAACTAATTCACATATACTTACTTACCACACATGAAAAAATTAAGTTTCCCTATGGCAAAGATATCAAAAAAAAAAATCAGTACCTAAGTTGCCAACTTTTGCCTTTTTTCTTTTAACAGAAATGAATTTTACCCTTAAAACAAACAAGCAAGCAAATTAAAAAAAAAAAGTCAAGCAACGTGCTTCCTGAAGTCAGTCAATAAATGTAACTAAACTTTGCTCCACAGCAATGAAAGGGCGATCATATTTTTCTAGACAGTAGCATCAATACCTTTTAATTGAGTTCTTTTATTTCAGCAATGCAAACAGGTACTAATTGTACAGACACTATTAATATGCTGCATAAACC
>NW_011096799.1:0-490 GCF_000146605.3 Meleagris gallopavo
CAGACTATTCCTGTTTACAAGATTTCTTAGACGTCTTTTTGTTTTAACATATTTTGTTCTATTACCTTGATGATATAGCAGTAAACAGTGGAATGAGATTTCTTCTAGGTTTCTTGACAAATTTCATTCCCCGCTCAAAAATAACAATGAAAAAGCTGGGGTTCAAAAGTCACTTTTCTTTGCCTTTCTTACAGTGCCACTCCAATTACAACCACCTTCTACTGAGTTCTTGCTTGTCTCGTCTTCATAAATGTTTTAATCTTCACACTAAACAGTTTCATATGCAGATTTGTCTCCTTAATTTAAATACTTATTATCTTCTTGCACATTTAATGACTTATTATTCAGTCACATTCATGCTTGTGTTATTCAAACTTGGTATCTTGGATTACAGAAAATTTCAGGTAGCACAGAAAGAGAATACAGCGAAAGTAGATGCTCAGATGTTTGTGGATTTGTTTGTTTTTAAAAGAAAGTAGAAATGAATTTA
>NW_011096800.1:0-469 GCF_000146605.3 Meleagris gallopavo
TTTTGGTATGGCATTTCATATCGAGTTTTCCAAGTTACTGGTCTTTTTCCAATATCTAGTGGTTTGTTTTAAAAAAATTACACTAAAAACACCTCCTCAATTACACACACAGCATTGTAGCTGTCCTTTGATGAATTTCCCTTCTACTCTCACCCTGTGAACCTCGCTAGAGAAGGAACTTGGCATTAATGATAAAACTGGCCCAGCCTAAGCTGAAAAAGTTGGAAGTGGACAGTTTCATATGCAAGATACTCTATAAACCAGAACAGAGCCAATCTGATCAGACTCTATCTCATAGTGTTATATAATATTGTATAATTTACGTTCAACAATAATATGCTTGTACAATTCTGCTAATGAATCACTTCTACATTAGATCTTAAGATTTTAAGCAATTTGATCTTGGATACATTGTTTGCTCGAAATAAAACTCTATACAAATAAATTAGTATTAATCCTAAGCCAGCAC
>NW_011096801.1:0-438 GCF_000146605.3 Meleagris gallopavo
GGCAGAGCACAGTTATGTTGGCTACAGATAGCTTGTGAACACTGCTGAAAAGGGAAGAGGATGACAACTGTTTCCAAAAGTTTTGAAACCTAAATTCTCTTCAGTTCTCAGGGAATTAAAGAAACAAGCTAAACAGTAACTATCTTTAGAAGCTGTCTAGAAAAAAAAAAACCCCAAACACTATAGTGAATACTTTGATGCAGAACAAACATACAGATAGGACAATCACATAAACTTGCAGCTATTGTATGGAGGAAAGGAAAGCTCGCTCTGTCCTGCAGATGTGCAGTGTGCATGGGCCCTCCTGGCAGCTGCAAACAGAACCAGCGTGGCAAAAACAAAACATGCCTCCAAAATACACATCTTAATAAAAAGTTAATTATGCTCAGTTCTAGCAGACAGCTTCCAGTTCTCTTACATTCAACCCAGACACAAACG
>NW_011096802.1:0-443 GCF_000146605.3 Meleagris gallopavo
TATGAAAACAATGAGGTTTAAGGAAAAAATGAGTATACATAGTAACTATTACATGAGCCTTTTATAAACCACAAAATGTATTTTTTTTTTTCCCCCCAGGAAAATAAAAGCATTTGGGCATACTGAGGCTTGAAAACAACAGCGAAGAAAAACTGTGAAACTCACATGTGAAGAGTTAGTTGTAGAGTGGTTTTAGGGAGTCAGAGAACAGTTCTTAGTAGTGGTCTCAGTAAGTAACAACTAGCTGGCAGTTACAGGCAGGAAGATCGACATTTTTCTTCATTCTTCATCAGGGAAGTATTAGCCACATAAAGGCATTTGTGTGTTTACTTTTGTGCAGATATTCAGTTTGCCAGCCTAGAAAAAAAAAAAAAAAGCTGTCTTTTTTGTTAATTTTTTATTTTGTTCTCTACCTTCTTAAAAAGTAGCAAAGGCAATTCTTG
>NW_011096803.1:0-501 GCF_000146605.3 Meleagris gallopavo
ATTCAACAGAAGTTAATACAATTATGAGCATGTAAAACCATGTTTAGTTTGAATTAAAACTAGTCTATTTTCAGCAATTATCAGGAATTTGAAGCAGAACCAGAATAGCAACATAAATACAACTGATAGTGTTAGCGTTCTGTGGAAGCACGCTCTTAAGTGCTTTTACCAGCATTTTCTTGTAGCACCTACTCTGTTTTCCTTTAAAGCAAGAAGTTTCTCATTCAAATACCAGAAGAAAGTGACAAAAGTATTCCACCTTTCAAAGCAGAATAAAGAGAACAGTTCAATACTCCACTATTAAAGCCACTGAATAGTAATTTTAGTAAAATAGAAATGGATCTAAGCCTACTATATATAATTAGAATCCTAGCAGTAACACTGTAACCTCTTACACAGATTTTTATGGCTTTAAACACCAGAATAGCTTGAGACCTAAATAATGCAAGGCAGCAGACAACATCTAATTGTATTAATTTTCCCATTTAACATGTCCATTTA
>NW_011096804.1:0-330 GCF_000146605.3 Meleagris gallopavo
CACAGGACCAGTAGGCTGACAGGGCCTATTCAAGTTCATGAATGTGTGTGTGTCTTGTGTTTAACAGTAGCTGTGTAATGAGGAGTGTAGTGCTCAGCTTTGTTTTTTTTTTTCTGGAGGTTGAAGACTTTATTTTAGTTATATTTTCATGTAACAACAAAATGTTTTTCTCAGTATAGTTATCTCATAAGGGTCAATTCATTCATCCCTGTACTGTTGCTTTATCTTTTGTTCTAGCGAATCCTCTCACTGATTTTAGCAAGGCTAGTTTCAATGCTTGATCGTACGTGAACTGACACAACAGCTTGCAGCCTATTTTGATTCCTGTAG
>NW_011096805.1:0-331 GCF_000146605.3 Meleagris gallopavo
AAGAATACACTTCTAACATTATAAATGTTTTAGTAGAGTACTTTTTTGGGTAATCTAAGTCCACTCGAAGACACCTCTGGAGACCTCAAAGAATAGAAACAAGTTCAGGAGGTGAATGTGAGCCTATCCTCACTACTCTTGTTTTTCATCATCTGTTTAAGTATTTAATGGTCCCACAGATTTCAAAAATGGTCCTCTTCCTCTTCTTCCACAACTCGTGCATCTTCTATAGGCCTGTTCTATTCATTTTTTTTTACAATTTCCTGTATGGTTCCCATAGGATTTGATGCCCATTCCCCTTCATTCCTTTCCAAGAGCCTTCTTGTGTGGA
>NW_011096806.1:0-593 GCF_000146605.3 Meleagris gallopavo
CAAAAAAAGGTTTAAGTCAGCTATTGTTAGAAATAGCATTAAAGATACAAGAATTGACTCAGCAGTGTCAAAAATAAACCATTAAAGCTCATATTACCACTCAACAGTGGTTCAAGTAAGCTCGCTAACAACGCCATGAAGCTTAAACTTTAAGTAGTAACTTGAAAACTTTAGAAAAACAGCCATATAAACGGTATCCCTTAGTACAGCAGTACTGTTACAGATAATTAGTAGTATGGCAATGAGGCATTACCTATAGCCCCCTTGAGAAAGCACCTCTACAGACATCGTTACGGTAAGGTTTCGATAAATTTTGGAAGGGCACCTTGACTTCAATGAAACCTGACAACAACTGCCCCCTGCAGGGTACACAACATCATCCACAGCTCTGCCTTCAGCCAAATGTCATTACTGCACAACTTTAAGAGTACCCAAGGTATTATAGGCATTTTTCCGACTGTAACATTCCTGCTCCACAGAGCTCAAAGTCTTAGCTAACATACAAACACAGGAGGGAAAGCATGAGACTCAATCCAAAATGGGCCTTGTATAGTTTGGATTAAATCTGTTAATGGATGGGTGGGAGATGAGAA
>NW_011096807.1:0-792 GCF_000146605.3 Meleagris gallopavo
CAGAAGTCAACTAGCAGCTGGCCTGTACTATGTTGCCAAGAAAAGAAACACGAAACACGCAAAACCCTCTTCAGAAAAGAACCTACCTTTACAAATGCCCAGAGTTTAAATAAGGAAGTAGAAACAACGGTTACTTACGTCGAAGAATCATTCTCTTTGGGATAATCTTCACTCATTTCTGAACTTGGAGGTTGTGCTCTTTTCCTCTTTTCACTAATGAGGAAAGAATTTGAAGTGGTCACTCTTCCAGAAAGGCAAGTAAATAATCCTCTTCCAACACAAGAGCATTTCTCAGCGCTATGTGCGTTTCACTTATCTTCCACTGTTTTCACTTTTATAACACAGCATACAGAGAACACTTCGGTTTGCTCACCTCCTAAGCTGCTGATAAAGCTCAAGTGCCTGTAACCAGCAAGAGGCTGGAAAAGCACATTTTAACATCCTTGTCAAAGCAACAGCAAAACCAGAGGAAGAAGCATACTCTTTTCTTCCTTCTAGGTGTAGCAACTCTACTTGCAGTTCTCTAGAGACCTAAACTTCTACAATGCCACATGCAAGTTGGAAAGCACTCTCACCGGCTCTCCAGCAAGCCTGTTCTGTGAGGGACTGCCGATGTTGGAGATGCTGCAACATTCCCCCTGTTGCCAGGTGCTCCAGTTCCACTGGAGTTCTTAATGGATGCCCGAGCTGGGGTGCCCAGCACCTTGCGAAATGGATTTTCATCCTTACTTTCCACAGTCACCCTTTTGGAAGGAGCCTGCAAAAGCAAAACAGAGACAATAAAAACAATGA
>NW_011096808.1:0-790 GCF_000146605.3 Meleagris gallopavo
TTCAGACCCCACTGGAAATACTACATTCATACTCAACAGAGTCTTTCTGGGCTTGTCCATTTCATGTGAGACATTGTTAGAAATAGACATTATGGTAATTCAGTTTCTTTATTCTTGGTAATGGAAGCAATACAAACTGTATAGCTTTTTCAAGTTGAACCTCCATACAGAAACATTCTAAAAGATTCTACTTGGTGGAAACTACTTTAAACGTAAGTAGCCAGGTCCAGTAATTAGAAAATTAGAAAAAAATAGAACAATCTAGTTCAACATCTGAAAAATGCCAATAAAAAAACTGAATATCTTGCTACTTGTCTCACCTCTGCTTTTTTTTTTTCCAGTCTCAGATACTACAAATGAGTTTATGCCTTTTCTTGCTCCAGCCCCTCCACACTTAAGTTACATTAAATCTCTACTGCAGCTGTTGAAGCTTGAGTGACAAAGAAAGTAGAGGACAGGAGGAAAAGAACTCCATGCCCTCAATTCTCCTGCAGTATAGCCCAACCATTACTTGTCTGCTCGCTCCTGCAGGCCTTAACTGAACAATGCTCAGCATTCTGCAGAGCTGCCTTGTTTTTAACCTACCAAAAAACAGAGGCACTTTCCCTAAAGAAAACAGTTGTTTTACTCACTTTTTCCTTCACTTCATTGTAAAGAAACTTCGCGAAGCTGCTGAAACTCGCAGTTTAAAAAAGAAAACCTTACCTGGAAAGTTAGTACAATAATTAAAGGTCTGACAAAGTTAAGGAACTAAAGAGCAGGTTCTTTAAACAGGAAGCCATAGCTGTCA
>NW_011096809.1:0-332 GCF_000146605.3 Meleagris gallopavo
AGGGCTTCTTCACCAGCTCCTTGCTCTGCACAGTTGCCTTCAGAAGCAAAGTGCCTCAAATCCTCTGCTGAAGACTCCGTACGTTTTCTATTTGCAGTTAATCAAAAGGTAATTAATGATTACTGCATCTCCTTTATGTGGCAGATTGGAGCCTCACAGCTTCCTTCCTCTAACGTGTTCTATTTATTGCTTACTGAGCAGTGTTAGGGTATGAAAGCACAGAGTGTATCAGTTATAAATTGGTGACATGCTGGAAAAGAGTGATACCACCATTGTTTCCTCCCACATCAAGTTCTGATATTTCTTCTTATCCCCAAACCAGTAGCCCAGGC
>NW_011096810.1:0-492 GCF_000146605.3 Meleagris gallopavo
GTCTCCTCTACATCTATCTTGTGAGATACTCAGAAGATATCCTCAACAGCACATCAAGAAATAAACCTTGCCTAAGAAATAAGTGTGTAGGATGCAGTTTCTCTAAAGCTACAAGATCGTTTCTACCAATTCTATTTATGACCACTATCCAGCAACCCCTGAGGAGCCAATCCCCTTCAAAAGACTGCTTTCCTGGAATATTTGGAGATGATAATCTTCAGGGATACTGTTAACATAGATACCAAATCTACTTTCCACATCTTTCAACATCCAGTAGCAACAGAGAGGTTTTGTTTGAAATCCCAGTCCCATTCACTGAAATACAGGACCAGATAATCAGGGGGTTAAGTTCAAACCATCTTCATATTATAAAAGATTTTACACAGCTTCAGGTCATATTTCCATTAACTCCTTTTTCAAAATCCTTATAAATCCCAAAGTAGCTTCTAGAGGACTCTTCCATATATGGAATATACCAATACCGCAGAAATT
>NW_011096811.1:0-539 GCF_000146605.3 Meleagris gallopavo
TAAAACCATACATTACTTTATCCAGTAAGATTTCAGGTCGTTACTCTTCTTATTTGATGATGAGGCTTTTCCACTGACAAATAGTGTATTTATGTGCAAAATTACATGGGAATGGAAAAAAGGCAAACTGCCCGATGATTTGGCAATCATAAGATCAACTGGAAAAATTGACTCCCTTTGTTCCAAACAAAAAAAGCTAATGTTTTCTTCCTGATGTTACTAAAAATCAATCCTAACCATTCTGTACCGGTATTACCAAAATGATTTATGCAACTGATGAAAACCAACACAGACATATATAAAACAGCAATCTTCATTTCAAGCATAGCATGATCCTTTATTTGCCTACACAGATCCTTTACCTTCCATTGTAAAAGCCATTTCTGATGGCACTAATCCTTGTCTAGATCCAATTCTAAGAACCAGAGTAAGGTTTAAAAAAACAAAAAAAACAAAAAAAACCCAACCAAACAACAAAGTAGAATAATGGGTAGTCTCTGAATTTCAAAGTAAGAGCACAGCAGAATTAACATATTTTG
>NW_011096812.1:0-713 GCF_000146605.3 Meleagris gallopavo
AATCATTGTCATTCAGTTTTCTTATTTTATCTTCATTCACTCATAGCACAGAAGTTCTGTTATTTAAAGGCTTCTAAGTTCACCAGATCTTTTTCTTTCACACATGCTTTGAAAAATCAGAATAGTGTTTTGGTTTGTTTCTAAACATTTATAGCCAGAGCAGTCTTGTTTTTATAGTTTTCATGGATAGAAAATAAATATACTTGTTTACTAGGTTGAATCAATCCTACGAAGCTAGTTTAGTTGCTTGCTTTACTTGTTTGCAACAAGTAGTTCTGTAAGCCTGGAACAGTCTAACCACTTTATATAGCAGTGTTTTATGGAATTTTAGAGATTAGTGATTGTGCTGTCCAGCAATAAGGAGGGAAAAAGTTAAAAATAAATCAGATTTAAAAGATCTTCATGAAAATATTGTAATGCTAGCAATTCTTGTATGTGAGTAGATGATGATTAGACAATACAGTTGTTTCTCAGTTTCCCATCTGGATCATTTATTTGTAGTCTGGTCTTAAAATATGTCGTAGAAGCCTTTTTGCTTCTGGATAATAGAATTGTGCTTTCTGTTTCTGAGATCAGGAATTTGTCTTCTACAAAATGAAGCTGCTTCAGTGTGTTTTATGGAATTCAGGGAGGGTGCTGTAGCACATAGTAGCTGTAGATAGAATAGTCATTACATGTGGGATAGAGCATGTTTCTGGAAAGTGAAGAGATTC
>NW_011096813.1:0-358 GCF_000146605.3 Meleagris gallopavo
TACATCTCAGACTACTGAGTGTCAGCTCTGATTTGACCTCACTTCACTCTGTTGTGCAAGAAAGCTGGAACATACAGTTGGTTGCTGTCTGTCAGCTGACAGGTGGAAATTTCTGAAGATACGTCAATTCACATACTTTAAGTTAATAACAAGGGTGAATGATGCGTCTGAAAAAAAATGGAACCTAGCCACTTTTCTTTAGGTTCACATAAATAAAATCAACGCATCTGTGGCAGTTCTGCCCTGCCTAACATCATGAAATTCTCCCAGTGTGAAAGGCAGTAACCACCAGGTACTTGAAGAGTGTCTTCCATGAGAAGACCTCCGAACGCTCTGCTTGATCATGGGCTTCAAGTTA
>NW_011096814.1:0-453 GCF_000146605.3 Meleagris gallopavo
ACTTGTTTCTCTGACAGGATTGTGACAATTATAGTCTTTCTTTCATTAGCTGAAACGGTGGTAATACATAGCATTCTTACGAGGAAAATGATCCCTTTTTGGAAAAAATAACCTTTAAAAACATTGTCTGTTTCTCATCAACCCTATTTTTATTTACTCTGAAGTCAACAGCAGCTTTCTGTATGTGCTTTGTCTTTGTTTTATTCTATTAAAAGCAACACAATATTTGGAAAAACTTCAACTAAAGAATTAAAGAACAATTATAGAAAAATAATGTAGTACTTGATGAAAATTTAAAAGTATGTAGAAACAGCAAAAGGGAAGAAGTCTAAAATCTTCCTGTAATGGTCAGAAGATGTGGGGTTTTTGTTTGTTTTTGTTTTTTGTTTTTTGTAGTAAATATTTTTTGGGTATTTCAGTGGTAAGTTAACATGAATAATAAGGGATAGACTT
>NW_011096815.1:0-545 GCF_000146605.3 Meleagris gallopavo
TATTGCGTATCTCTAACTGAAATACATTACAACTAAAAATAACGATCATTTAAAAAACCCAAGTGTACATATTCCTGTAATTCTTAAGAGGGTCTTTAATTTTACCTGCTGTCTCTATTAACCAAATGCTATTTCCTGCTACAGAAAGCCTGTTTGTTCTTCCATACCGATTGTAACAATAAGTGGTCTTCAGTTGAAGACTGAGTCGAAAGGGAGGAGCTGAGGTAGTAAATAACTGTAAAGTGTGCATTTTTGTGTGTCTTGCTAGTTACAATGTGTGCTGCTTCAGATTAAAATAAAATGTAGGCTCTGCACTGGGGAAAGCTATTTGAAGAAAACTTGCTTTCCCTCTGATACTGAGCATGCAGAAGTAGGCAAGGACTGATGAAGAGTAATTGGTTATGAATATTTTATCCATGAAAAAGGAGTTTTTGGTGTAAAAATAAGGCAGAAATGGGTGAAGAACAGGAGCACTGAGACTCTAGGAAAGGGGGGGGACATATATTCCCTTCTGTCCCATTTTTTTAGTGCAAAGAGCAAGGAGG
>NW_011096816.1:0-858 GCF_000146605.3 Meleagris gallopavo
CACCCAGAGCTACATGCTTATTATAGATACTGTTTCATTTTCTGAAAAAGTCATTTCTTGCCTGGTCTTGGTTGGCTGGATCACTCCATCAAGCAGAAAGTTAATTTACAAACTGAAGAGCATTCCCCGCTCATCTTAGCCTTCCAGCAGCCCTCAGCAAGGCCACTGTCAGAGAGCGTATTATAGACATATCATTTCATAAAAGGGATTTGCATGGAAAGGTGCATCAGGAGTATTTCTGTGATGGGAACAGGCAGGCAGGCAAGGAAACTGAAGTGCAGGGCAGAAGCATGAGCTCAGGTGTCCCTGTCTCCAACTCCATTTTTTTCTTAGTGAAAGAAACCATCCTCCCTGTGGGACAACAGGATAGACAGTGAGATCTCATACCTTAATCATTGGAACCGTCTCGTTTAACTTAGTCAATGAATTCATGATGGCAGGAGACTTATCCAGCCATTCCTGTGACTTCAGGGCTAGATCAGCCATCTGCTTCAAGGTGGTATTAGACTATAAAAAAAAGTCCACAACAACATGTAAGTTTCAATTTATTAATTACTTATGTGAAAGCTTTAAAAAATAATTGAAGAAATTAAATAGCTGAGATTCAGTTTGGTTCCTTTAGGGTTTACTTTGCACTCTATCACTGGTTGGCAAAATTCTTCTTCAAATAAGTATTTAAAAATGCAGTTTCATACATGGCATTTGGAGCATGCCATGGGTATCAGCTTTACTCCTATCAATGGCCTGTTTGTCACTACTGATGTGGGAGACATCTCTGTTACTAGCTGAAAATATGGAGGTAAAGCCTCATGAACTGAAAGCCTTAAAAAAAAAAAAGTACTATAAATATTAGAGCAA
>NW_011096817.1:0-645 GCF_000146605.3 Meleagris gallopavo
ATATATATATATATATATATATATATATTTGTGTTGTATTTATTTCTATACTCAATGCAGGGAGACTGGTTCCATCCCTTCCCACTTTATCTAATAGTGTCATGAATAGAGGTTTTAAAGGAAAGAGTACTAACTTCAGTTAAACACATTATCTGTTCCATATATATATTATAGCGGGAAGGTGCTTATAGAAAGGGATACATCAAGAGTTTGACTCTAGTCCGTTTGATTAAATGTACCATCTCTTGAACACTTCATCATAACTTAAGTGATGAGTCATTTCTGACTCAGGCAAAGAAAAAGCAGATCTGTGAAGAAGCTTGGCTTTGAAACAATAGTGAAAGCTGGAACAGAATAAAAATATGAAATATTGGAAGCCTGGACATGAAATTATTTTAGCACCTCATTTCTTTACAGTTTTATTTGTCTAGTGGATGAAGTAATGAAGAAAATCATTCTTAAAAAATTATGCAAAATTATGGTCTGGGAAAATGGACTTGCGCTCTTTACAAAAGTGGTTTTGGTATCTTATCTCTTGCTGAGGTACCCTCTGGGAGTTGGTGGCAGAGCTCAGCATAATGTTCTAGTGCCAGGAACAGTATTTCAGACAGGACAGTATTTTATTTTGCAGTGTAAGGGGGGGAG
>NW_011096818.1:0-480 GCF_000146605.3 Meleagris gallopavo
GCATGTCTAAAAATTAGACAGTATGTGATTCCCATGTAGAATCTTTATAATGTTTGCTACTGATTTTTGCGTCCTACCACATGATACAGTATTGCTTAATATATGAGGAATAAGATTTATCTGTAAAGTTAGAAGCTAATAGATAAGTGAGGTGGGAGAGTATTCAAGAAAAAGAGGCAGTAAGAGTGATCTTCTGTATTTTAAGAGGTGGGGACGAAGCACCATATTCTTGTTCACCTATGCTGGAGTGGGTCTGGATTTTCTACCCTGAGTAGGGTGGCATTGTTTTGAGGAGACATCAGTGTGACCAAGACAAGAATTTGGCTTGCTGTGTGCCTGTTTCACAGAAGTCACAAATGTTTTAAAAATGCCCATGTTATCTTCAAGATAGCACATCAAGGTGAGGAAGGGATTTAGACTAAAACTGTACTCATCAGGATTTTTGCACCACTTTTTTTTTCATAGGTGAGAGAGTCTGTT
>NW_011096819.1:0-480 GCF_000146605.3 Meleagris gallopavo
ACTTGCATGCTTTTTTTCCTGTGTGTCTTTTTTTTTTCCTTCTCTCTGACATATTTCTTTTTCTTCAAAATATTTTGATCCTTAGCACTGGACTTCTGGTTCATCTGCAGTGTAACATTTTTTCTGGAGAAAAGAAGATAATAGTACTGAAGGTGTTACCCTTAAAGGGTTGGAGTGTTTTTTCCATTCCTCGTGCTGCACTGCTTTATGTATTTTATCCATTTATCTCTACAGATCTCATAAGAATTTCTGTTTCTGCTCTTTTGTATACAGTTTCTACTCTTGTTTCTAAAGAGGAAAGTTTTAACTTGTTTGCAAAAACTCAAGATAAATAGATTCAAAGTAAGGAAAGGGGACAAAGCCACGTAGGCGTTAGTCCTGGAGCTGAAAAGTGTGGCAGGTTCTTTGATTAACTGGTGATAAAAAACAATTGGAAATGTATATTATGCACAAATTATTAAATCAATATGCTTTTGATTT
>NW_011096820.1:0-428 GCF_000146605.3 Meleagris gallopavo
AACAACAACAACAAAAAACAGCCTATTAAGCTGAAAAGTTAAAAACTAAAATCAAGCATTGTCAAAACCATATCACTCACATATAACAAACTACACACCGGTTGACACCTAGATCTAGAATTAACACATGTACCAATGAGAGGGGAAAAGAAGAGAAAGAGTACTGGAACAGGTCATTCAGTAATGAACTCTGTTTGACTGTATATAAGTTTTGTTATGGCACTTTACTCTCTTATCCTATGTCTGCATAAATTTTGTCCATTTCAAAAACAGACACTGCAAGAATAATAAAGCATTAGAACAGATATCCCAGAAGTCTGTTGCATTCCAAGATTCGAGTGGACAAAACCTTAGACTGATTTCATCTGAACCCAGTGCTGTGCCAGTGTTGTGCACAAAGCTGGACTAGTTCTCCAGAGATCACTTCC
>NW_011096821.1:0-339 GCF_000146605.3 Meleagris gallopavo
CAGGGTCTCTTAGTGTAGCTTACCTTCATATCCTCTTATAGCAAGCTCATGTATGTGTGCATGCTTGTATTAGCAAAGTGTTAGACCTCTTGGCTTTTTTTGCTTGGTAAAGAAGTTATGCATCACGTTCTTGAATTGACTTTCTTGATAAGAATCAAGTGTTCTCTTGATTGATACAATGAGTAGATCTCAGCTGGCAATCAGCAAAATGAGAAGCAAAAAACCAGGAACATTAGAGAGCACTTTGCTAAGTGCCAATGCACACAGACTACACGTGATATAGGAGCTGTACTAACTGTGCAGAGTGGCTTGCAACTGAAGAGTAAAGCAGACGAAGTC
>NW_011096822.1:0-362 GCF_000146605.3 Meleagris gallopavo
AGTAGGGCTATACTGGTTTACATTAAGGATCTAGGTCTGAGATACATTCCCCTCCACAAATAGAAACAGATGAAAACTTGGAGACCTTTAAGTAGAAAGCTACGTAAATTTTGAAGCAGAATTAAATGCCTCAATAACAACGGCTGGCTTAACATTACTGTCAGAATCTTGGTTAAAGAGAAATAACCTTTTAGCTCTTTTCACAGAAACAGTCATTCACTTCCCCATCTCCTTTTTTCTAATCTCAAAACAGCAAGTTTTTTGTACACACCAATTCCTAAATCCTCTGCCTTTGTGTGCACAAGCATCAGCCATTTCCTGATGTGGTCTACTGTAACCCTAAAAATATTTAGCTTTTATTT
>NW_011096823.1:0-377 GCF_000146605.3 Meleagris gallopavo
TTGCATGTAGTTGTTGGGATGTTGTGCTGTTATGTGCGTGCTGTTAAACAGAAGCCCATGTCAGCACTGCTGACACGTAGGGCAATCAATAATTGCAAGCACCATGTGAATTGCCTGCTGTCTTCCCTTGTATCTGTGATAATTCCTGATGATGCAGACAATAAGAGCCCATTTACCATGCTGCTGGAGCTAGGAGCGGTGTATTAGAAGCCTGGTTTGAGAAACAGGGAAGGCAGTACAGAATCTGTCTTTAAGTGACTGAGTAGGATATTCCTCTAATCCTATTTTTTTTTTTCATCTTGGTTACAAAGGAGTGCAAAATACAGAGAAACTGAGTAGGGTACTTTTCTATATAGGGAAGAAAAGTATTGTAAGGA
>NW_011096824.1:0-322 GCF_000146605.3 Meleagris gallopavo
GGATTCTGGCTTTTCTTTTTGAGTGGGGCAGTTACACTGTGTGTAACTTTTTTGCTTGTATAACTTGCATCATGCCACTAAAAGAATTAGGGGTCTCTCACATATGTCAAAGATGGAACAGTTTTACAACTGTGGACTTAAAACAGCTCAAGACCTTGCTATATGAATTGTTTCCAGGTAAAGAATTAGAGCTTAAATGAATTTTTATTTATTTATTTATTTATTTATTTATTTGTATGGGCTCCCTCTTTGCCTGCCCTATTTATTCTACTATTGTCAAAATGAATGTCACTAGAGAAACAGACCCACACTGCATGAGACA
>NW_011096825.1:0-307 GCF_000146605.3 Meleagris gallopavo
AGGAAGAAATGGGTACAACTGATCAAAAAAGAACAGTGCCTGGGAACAGGGCAAACATTTTTGCTTGCAGTAACTATATTTCAATAACAAAGATTTCAAGCTATGGTCTTGTCACAGCCCATTCTTTTCAATTGGGAATAATCCCACAGCACAGGTAAAACTCAGTGCCAGGCATGCTGGGGACTGGAAACAGCTGGTTTCACATGCATGCCAAGTCTCATTTGCATCACTCAATTAGCTTTCCCTTGGCTATTGGAGAGATGTGTTTCCTGATGTGGCTCACTAGACCAGCCCCTTCGCTCAGGTC
>NW_011096826.1:0-465 GCF_000146605.3 Meleagris gallopavo
CTCTGTAAGTCTTTTTGGTACATAGAAATCACCTCAGAAAGAATTAAAGCTTCCCACTTGTTTTCCAGGGTACAAACACAGGTAATATACCACGTATGTTAGGCACACACTGCAAAGGTTATATACTGTAGGTGTATATGGGCATGTACTGTTATAAAACGGATAATGCCAAAGTCAAAATGTAAATTTGTCAACGCACTCGAAGGAGGAGATATAAAATGAGAGATAAAAAGAATTACATTTTGTCTTCTAGATAGAATTTTCACCCCCACCTCCCTTCTATGGGAGCACAAGTGAAGGCAATTCACCTAGACCCCATTTAGGGGCTGACTAACACTGGAGGAGGATCTCTGTTTGGAGATTCCTCCTTTGTGGAGCTTTTCATCGTGAGCCTAAATCTTTGGGTGAGCATTCCTTCTCTGTTTGATCCTTTGCTATCTCACTACGCTACTCTTTCCAACCACA
>NW_011096827.1:0-307 GCF_000146605.3 Meleagris gallopavo
GTAAATTCGTATTAATGTTTTCTGTGAATGAGGAAGATTTAGATTTGAATGGTTTTGGAATCACTCAGCATGAAACGATGCAAGGGAGGAAATGTCTGACAGAAATTTTGTGTTTTCAGAGTGAAGGAAATGCTATCTCATTACTTTGTGGAACAAGGCTGGATCCAGGCTAGTATACTGGAAGTTTAAAAAAAACAAAAAAATGTTGCAGCTTACTGTGGCCTCTGGGTGGCAAGTATTAACGTTAGTTTTGTTTACTTCACTTGGGCTGGAAAAAAAAAAGTGGGTCAGTTATTCTAGAGAGAGA
>NW_011096828.1:0-496 GCF_000146605.3 Meleagris gallopavo
ACAATGCTAACGATATCAAAAGTTTGCATCAGCAAACTATTTCACTAGATGTGGATGTGTATGACTGGCAATTATGCTGCTTATGAACTAAAAAGCAGGAATGTTTTAAGAACAGACGCAGAAACTCAATTACAGTAAAGCTACTCCTGTGATTTTCTGACTCTCCCAGCTTCAGGCAGATATTCTGACACTAACAATCTGCAGTTATTTGCATTGCTCTCATTCTCGTGCTGCTGCACTACTGGGCTACATTATCCTGTTAACTGTGGACGAGTCTCCTTTTCTTGATATGCCCCACATTTCAGTCACAGACCTCCGCCTTCCTCAGACACACATCCCCAGAGAATTCAGAACTGCTTTTAACTTCACCTTTTGTGTCCCAAGATTAAGTTAATCAAATACTGCCTGATGAAACATGATCCAGTTTGCTTTGGATAAGAAGTCACAATTCTCATTAGACACTGAAATAGATTCTTCCCTTGACTCCTAAGAAAAA
>NW_011096829.1:0-490 GCF_000146605.3 Meleagris gallopavo
AAAAAGCTCAGGTACGGGCTTTAAGCAACAAACATGTCTCCTGCAACATCCCTGCTTCAAACTCTCGCTGGGATGACACTTCCTTTCCCAAGGAGGCCCAAGTTCAGGGTTCATTTCAGAATCAGCAGTTGCAATAAACTTTTTTTTTTTTTTAAGATTCAAGAGAAAAAAAACAACACATGCCATTGTAGCAGGCAACTGGGTATTAGAGAAAAGTAAGATGTAACATGAGATGAAACAAATATGAAAAAAATGTCGGTCATGCTGGTACTAAAAGTAGTAGCATGTTGGTGATTTAGGTCCCCAGAAGCTCCTTTTACATTCTTAGCTATTATCTATCTCAGCTGCTGAAACCTGCTGTTTTAAAGGCATTAGAGTTGAACATCTAGTGACAGCACTTGGGTTATTTATCATTATGTATCACCCTGCTACACTATATTTTATTATTCTGGATTTAAAGGAAGATAACACAATTACGGTTAATTTGCTT
>NW_011096830.1:0-619 GCF_000146605.3 Meleagris gallopavo
ACAGCGTGTAAGATGGTGCAACAGCGTGTAAGATGGTGCAACGGTGTGTAAGAGCGTGCAACGGTGTGCAACAGCGTGTAAGATGGTGCAACAGTGTGTAAGGGCGTGCAACGGTGTGCAACAGCGTGTAAGATGGTGCAACAGTGTGTAAGGGCGTGCAACGGTGTGCAACGGTGTGTTAGAGCGAATCACAGCGTGTAAAAGAGTGCAACAGTGTGTAAGAGCGTGCAACGGTGTGTAAGATGGTGCAACAGTGTGTAAGAGCGTGCAACGGTGTGCAACAGCGTGTAAGATGGTGCAACAGCGTGTAAGAGCGTGCAACGGCGTGTAAGAGCGTGCAACGGTGTGTAAGAGTGTGCAACGGTGTGTTAGAGCGAATCACAGCGTGTAAAAGAGTGCAACAGTGTGTAAGAGCGTGCAACAGTGTGCAAGAGCGTGCAACGGCGTGCAAGAGCGTGCAACGGCGTGCAAGAGCGTGCAACGGTGTGTAAGAGTGTGCAACAGTGTGTAAGAGCATGCAACGGTGTGCAAGAGCGTGCAACGGTGTGTAAGAGTGTGCAATGGTGTGTAAGAGTGTGCAATGGTTTGCAACGGTGTGTAAGAGCGTGCAACGGTGTGT
>NW_011096831.1:0-411 GCF_000146605.3 Meleagris gallopavo
ACTGTACCATTAGCCATTTCCTTGTGTTACCCTCCTGGTAGTAAAAGAAAACAGACAGCAAGAGTAGTGTACTGTTTAAACGCATTGTTCAAGGAAAATCAGCAGATAAAGAACTTAAATTCTGGGTGCACTTACGGTATGTATATGTTCTCCTTACAAAGAAGCCAAATTATTTCTGTGGTTTTCATTGATACTAGAAAGAGTATTTGTAGATAGGCCCATAGTCATATACAGAGAAAAGAGTTGAAACCACTGAACTGGCGAAGGGGATCTCTGGCTACATAGCACACCTAGGAAACAGCCTAGGCCTAAAAGATGCTCTCCCTTCCGTGACTGACTCTACCCTGGGTCCACCCCTTCTGGTCACCTGGCCAAGCACCCCCCTTTATCTGTGCTCAATCACACAGATGC
>NW_011096832.1:0-360 GCF_000146605.3 Meleagris gallopavo
TGCTGCCCGTTATCCCCATTTCAGATCAGCTTGTGTTCTCAGATACTACCTGCTTCTACTGGACAGAAACGCATAGCAGAAAAAATGCATTTTCAAGTTCTCCAATTCACCATTGTACAATCAATAGGTGTACAGAGATTAGGCTAAGTAGGATTATTGCAGTAGAAAGATAACAAATGAAAAATACTCACCTATGTTGTAGGCTTGCAATAAACTCCATTAGGAGCAATCTCCAGAAAGAAATCTTTCCTCAGGGGAAATCAGCACTTAAATGGGATCTAGGAGAGGTGCAGCCAGGCTCCACCCCTTCTGATAGCACAGGTGAAAGCAATTCACCTGTGCTCCTGCAGCTGACTCATT
>NW_011096833.1:0-664 GCF_000146605.3 Meleagris gallopavo
AACCAGCAGTTGCAAGAGCAGATGCTCATTCGCTTGTAAAAATAAAAATGGAAAGTTCCCACCATTCATTTAAACTATAAACATAACTGGCTGGGTACACTTCCTCCAGCTTTCTTGTGCATGTAGTCATACACTTTCCCTTTCTGAACCAGTGCTCAGACATTAAAAAAAAATATTTCATTCTCCTTAAATAATGGTGTAACTGTTAGTGAGAGTCTCTACAGTCATCTCTGCCAGTTGGCGGGAGTTCCTTAGCAATATGTCACTGAAATAATTGCATCTCAGTACAGATTACCACAATGCATCATCCAAATGCGAGCCCTTGATGATGTATTGAGGAATATGAGACTGTCCAGAAAACTGGCTGTTCATAAGACAGCCAGTTTTTTTCTGATTATGCAAAGGGCTGAAGGACTTCCAAAAGGGGAAGGAAGTTAAAGAGGTCAGATCACTCCTGAGACTGATAGAAGTGATCTCAGTGAAGCAGAGTAAAACTGTATTCCCGCTGAAGGACTACTGTCCTCTGCAAAAGTAAATGTTTCTTTCTCTTGTTGATGTGTAGATGCTATTCATCTACCTATGGATGTGCAGATGACCATATTTCTGCTAATCTTTTTTTTTTTTTTTAATGCCATCTTCTTCCCCTTCATTAATCCACATTGTA
>NW_011096834.1:0-406 GCF_000146605.3 Meleagris gallopavo
ATGTGTTTAACTGTTATGTGGTATACAGTATTTTGGAAGAAAATTGCCTTTTCTTAACTAAGCATCACTGGAGCTGAATGCTCCTCTAAGAGCAAATAGTGAGGAAATGTGTTAAGAGTCCACAGCATCCCTTTACTTGAAAAACAAGCACAGTGACATCTTAATAAAAAGGTAATCTGCCAGCTTAGGTCTTCTGTAGGAAAGAATAGAACAGCATGTGGCAACAACTCACGGTACTGAATTGCATTATTTTGTTGTGGTCAAATATTTCACAATTATGGGCAAAAATACCCATGCAGAAGTGCTGCGGAGCTGAAGGCAAACAGGTATTTAATAAGTGAATGCGTGCTGAAGGGAAGAAAAAAAAAAAGCTAAATAGAGCACTTGTATAAATGTGATGGGAATA
>NW_011096835.1:0-340 GCF_000146605.3 Meleagris gallopavo
AACTGTGACCTTACAGCAGCACCTTTTAATGCTTGACAAGTTTGTGCTCTGTTTTACTGACCTCTATAAGCTTTAACTCAAAAAAAGCATGTGTAATGCTTCCAAGCATATTTTTTTTTTGTAATTTTGTGAAGTCCCAACTTATAAACCGAAAGGGAATGAAGTAACTGAGCACCCAAAATTTCCAATTCCATGTGCCCTAGAAGGCCACTCAATCTCCTTCAGTTTCAAACCAGCATCATTCTTTTTTCTGTACATCTCTGTATTCAAAACCAGGTACCACAACACTTTAGGTTTAAGCTTCCTTCATCCTTTTTCTTGGCTGTCCTGACCATTCAGC
>NW_011096836.1:0-381 GCF_000146605.3 Meleagris gallopavo
ATATGTACTAAGGGCACTGATGGCAATTCATGGCTACTAAATGATGTGGTTTTTTTTGATAACAGAAACATCTTGTCATCTTCAATAGATACCTTATTATCAGTATGTTAAAAATGTAATGATTTTTACTGAATATGTATCTGAATAAGATCTTGAACTTGATGCCACTTGGATCAAACAAAAAAAGTCACTGACTTGAATATTCAAGGTTATTATGTCCTATAATGGCAAACTGCTATTTAAGGAGAATGACACTATTTTCCAGTATGAGCTCACTGATCTCAATCTAGATATATAATTTGAGAATTGCTGAACATAATGTAGGGAAATTCTTTGCACTTTCTGTGGAATTGCAATAGTTAATCTATATTCCATGTCTGA
>NW_011096837.1:0-492 GCF_000146605.3 Meleagris gallopavo
GGAACCTGCTTTGGCAGGGGGGTTGGTCTTGATGATCTCTAGAGGTCCATTCCAACCCCTACAATTCTGTGATTCCTCTCACCTCCAGTAGCATTGGTAATTTTAAGGGAGCTCAGCTTTGACACAGCAAGTCTAATAACCAAAGCAGTGGAAGGTATCTTTAAATAATCCCATGGGCTGAACATAGCACCAAATCTAGCACTTTGTGTGGGCGTAAGCCTGCAAGAGGCTGGTGGCTCTGCAGGACTGAGTGGGCTGAGCACCGGCCAATGGCAAGGGAGGCTTCTGCGGGGACAGCAGATTTGCTGCAGACCACTGCAGGTGATTTTGGGATTTGATGCTGTCCAGCTCCTCCAGAAGCCTGCTCCCTGAAAGACAAGTCGGGTGGCACCAAGCAGGGCATCTCCATCTCTGTGCAGCCTGGATGGGGACTGCCCATGGCAGACGAGGACCCCTCCAGGTGTGCCTGAGGATCAGGAGCGTCCCCACATG
>NW_011096838.1:0-350 GCF_000146605.3 Meleagris gallopavo
TGGAGGGCTTTTCCCTCTCTAAGCCAGCAGTTAGTCACCATTTACCTCTATTATTTACATCTTACAGCAGAACTATCACTTGAGATTTTTTTCTGAGCCATGCTGAGGTGCTTTTAAAGTTACTCAGTTACAGAAATTACTATTTCTAAAGCTTCTTTCAAGTAAGAATCATTAAGAACTTCAATACACAATCTCATTTAAAAAATAATAATAATAATCTAAATGAGAATTGACTTAGTTTCCAGGCAAGTCATCAGGTCTCATAGATGTAGATGTTGCTCTTGTTCCCGCAGAAGCTCGCTGAGCAATTATATGGAAATCACTTCTGTTCACTGTGTTTTGGTTTTCTA
>NW_011096839.1:0-513 GCF_000146605.3 Meleagris gallopavo
GAAGCTGTCTCCTCCACTTTTCCTTTCTTTTTGTGTGTGTTTTCTCTCCTGTCACAGAACCAGCAGAGAGCACCTCTCGCTAACACACATGAAGAGTGCCTGGATCCCCTTTAACATTCCACCCTTTTCAATAACTTTCCACCAGCATTTTTGGGCAGTGCTGCTCCCACTCTCAGAAGGGACACAAAGGATTGAGGAGTTAAAGACAACTTTTCTGCTGTTTGGCTCTCTAGGGATTTTTGACTGGTACAACCCCACACTGGTCATAGTAAAAGGAAACAACGAAACCCAGCTGAGCCCATTGCTGGGGCTCACTAAGCCTGCAGTTTGGCAATAAAACATCGAATCATAGAAACATTAAGGTTGGAAAAGACCTCTAAGATCACTCAGTTCAGCCCCAACGCACCCCCACCATGCCCACTGACCACTTTCCTCAGTGCCACATCTCCACGGCTCTTGAACACCTCCATGGACAGTGACTGCACCTCCTCGGGCAGTCTGCTTCCATCCTGA
>NW_011096840.1:0-497 GCF_000146605.3 Meleagris gallopavo
CATGGCTAGTGAGCATGGTGGGGTTGGGCAACGTTTGGGGTTGGGGGATCTTAGAATTGTTAAGGTTGGAAAAGACCTCTAAGATTATTCCAGAATTGGAAACAGAATCAAGTGGGAAGAATGTCAGAGAAAGAGAGTTCACAGAGAAGACGACATAAGAGTTAAATGTGAGAAAATTTTTAAAAAGATAGACAGGCAATAGAAGAAATAGCCAAAAACGAAAAGAGAAAGAAGAAGAAATTTAACTGGGAAAAGCGGGAGTACATACTGTGAAGAGGAAAACCAAATAATGTTCAGAGACAGAGTGCAGATGCATGACTTTCATGTTTTCCATACACCAACACAGCTCTGAGGAAGAGATTCAGATGCTGCGTATCAGAGTAAGAGAATGGAAATAACAAATGAAGTGATGAAAATCAAAAGATAAACATTCTGAATACTGAATGGCTTTCAGATTAATAGCTCTTCAGGGAAAAAGATTGTCATTTTATTGTGTG
>NW_011096841.1:0-403 GCF_000146605.3 Meleagris gallopavo
AAAAGCATGTTCCTTTCCTGCTTGCAGCACGACGTCTGTGCACTCTTAAACTCATCCTTCCTCACACAAAGCACTTACATCGAGCTTTAAGCACCATCTCGCGTACCACAGAGGCTTCACAAGGTGCCTGTGGGTAGCCAGTCCTTGTCTGCTCACTGAACTGGTTTGCAGTCAAAAAGAATCATGTCCAAACCCCAGAAGGATTGCTACATCACAACTGAGATTCACCAGCAAACGCATCCTAAACACAGCAAATCCCATGTGCACTGATGGATCTGATCTAATTTTTTCCCCCTGAAATTAAAGTTTGCAAAGTCAAATCCCGATGTTTTCAACCTACTTTCCAGCCACAGCCATCAGGGAGCAGGTGACACTGTGGATCCCAATCCCACGGACAACAGCA
>NW_011096842.1:0-432 GCF_000146605.3 Meleagris gallopavo
TAAATGCTATTTTCTAAGTGTTTACAAAAACCCATTTAAATTCTGAGAATTACAACATCTTTTACAGAAGCAATATTTAGTTTACTATATTAACCTTGTAACATCCTTTTAGAAAACTGTGAAGCCTTACTTTAGAATGCCCTCTAGGATATTAATACTCACAAAATAACTGTAACAATTGTTACCTTCCTTCTAGGATTGGTATGAGTCAATGGCTTAAGCTTAGCTTACTTACAAATGACTGCAACAAGTCTAAGAACTCCATAGCTCAGTTTCTATTATATTCAGTAATTCAGAATAAAATTTATCCAGAAGTTAGATACTTTAAAAAAAAAAAGTCAAGCTGCTGAGAACTTGTACGGGCATTCTTATTTAACTACAGTAAAGAGACTATTGAATAAGAATGTAATACAATTAATTTCTTCCCTGTAA
>NW_011096843.1:0-511 GCF_000146605.3 Meleagris gallopavo
CTCTTAATTGGGCAAAATGCTTTTTGTAAAAAAATTATTTTTGTTAATGCCAATCACCAAAGAAAACAGGCCAAATATGGTATCTTTAGGCTGATGATAACAAAAACCCTTGTGCCCTGAGGCCAGGGGCTATACTGGTGCCTGTCTGCCTGCCCATCCCATGTGAGGCATGTACGGCACTCTAAAATTCCTCAGGCAGCAGTCAAGATGTGGATGTTTTATCTGCTGCTGTGCTATCCTGCAGTGACAGCCACCACTCCGTGCTTGGAAAAGAAAAAAAGGACATCTACTGGAAGAGCTATTGCATTGAATAGAAAGCTGCCAGCCACCTTGTATAATCATGATTAGAACAAATCCAAGAAACAGGAACATATACATAAAAATATTCATTATCTGCTCCTTGTCAGCTTGTAAATCTTTCTGTTTAGATTAGCTCTGCTTTCAGGACAGTCAACCTATCTACCATTTGGTGACCTATTAAAATACACAAATCTAAAATTCGGGGAGGTAT
>NW_011096844.1:0-1368 GCF_000146605.3 Meleagris gallopavo
AATTTCCCTGACAACAAAAATATGATCCTGTGCTTTCTCATAAAGATGCGCACTGTTATTGATTCACCCTTGGTTTTTTTGAGTACTGGTTTCTCTGGAGGGTGTGCAAAGGGTAGTTCTCAAATCCTCTTCCATTTCTGGCCTAGATGAATAGTGCCAGCAATGCTGTAGTGCACTCTTTGTCCTCTTGATCATTATTACACAGGCACTCTTTCCACCTGCTTATTCTTTGCCAGCTGCAGTGGGTATTCATAGGCTGACTAATAGGGCAAGGAAAAGACTTCACTTTCTCTGCTGAGTGGGGAGACAGCATGCATGCCTACTAATCTTTACACTGCCTTTGAGCTGTGACACAATGATTACTTCAGCAGCTTTCTTTTTAGGGTTCATTATATTCATTGCATGTAAGTTGAACTGGAAACTCCCTGAAATATATAAAAGTAGATTATGTGGAATGTCTCAGGTTGCTCTGGTGTGGAGGAAGATCCTGTTCTACACATGGAATTTTTCCAACATGGAGAAAGTTATAGTTCTACAAGCAAGATTTCACCATGTCATTTCTATTGCTGTTGTTTGGCTGACTTATGCAGTTCAGGTAGAAGAGTATGCCTATAGATGTACTTTTAGAACCTGTAGGTTTACTGTGACACTAACTGGCAGCGGAGATACTTGGTTTTTCTGTTTCAGAAATCATAGATAATTTCTTCAGATTATTTCATATTTGTTCCATACTTCTATTTTCAAAACTGAGCTCTATGATTTCCTACAATTTCTGTTGAAGTCGGTGATGCTCTACCCTTCCAGTTAGTATCCATCATGTTGCCAGCTCTTCCTTGAAGTCCTGCAGCATATTACGATTTCAAGTAGTATGTATTATATTTAAATGTGCATATTTCTTGATTATCATATTCTGTGAATGTTCCAAATATGACTTCATATTATTTGGCATAATGACAGAAATGTCATGTACTTACAGGAAAAGGAGACCACATCTGATTTTTTTCTTTAAAAAAAAAACAGCACAGTTTCATAATTTTTTGTACAGACATTACAGTGAAATTAGAATGCAATCTTTGGATTCCAGAGCTTTCCTTCTGGTATGCCTGTGTGCTTTAAGATGAAACATTCCTGTTGTTAAAATATGTTTTAGAAACAGTGTTTCCAGTGTGTATGAATTAGAGCTGCTATACAGATTTTATCTATATAGTGGACTGCAGTACCCGAGGGGGAAATATGGGCAGGGACTTTTTACAAGGGTGTGTAGTAACAGAATGATGGGAAATGGCTTTAAACAGGAAAAGGGTACATTTAGACTTATAGTTAGGAAGAATTTCTTCACTGTGAAAGTGGTGACACACTGAAACATAT
>NW_011096845.1:0-404 GCF_000146605.3 Meleagris gallopavo
CTACAGCTCAAACACTTTGCAGAGTTGTGAGAATACACACTTCCTATTCCTCCAAAGTACTGCCTCCTAAATTCTGACCTGAAATGACTCTTTACATGAGCAAGGATTCTGCAGGTTATTCAGTCCAGAGTTCATCCACATTAATAAGGAGAGATTCCTTCCAGGGTCTCACACAGTTACCTGAGACAAAGACCATGCTACACCCACTAACCCAAGAGACTAATACCTATACTCAAAAGCTCATTCAGCAGTTGAGAAAACTACTACAGCATTTGAAATCATATTTGGCAGCTCATTAACTAAACTTCTAACACATCACAGAGGAAAAAATACTTACAGCTGAACAATGCTGTAACCTCATGGGTCAACATAGAGCATTAGTTCCAGACAACTTGTCCTGTTGC
>NW_011096846.1:0-338 GCF_000146605.3 Meleagris gallopavo
AAGAAAATATGGATGAATGTGAGTTTTTAATTTCCATAACAGTGCAATTTCCACTTGGATATATAAGTTGTTTTTTTTTCCTAATTACTCTTCTCTTTTTTAATCTGCCTTTCTGAATGTTACTAGTTGGGAAACTACCCAAAACACTTGTTTGTCAGGTATTAGGTAGTTCTAACACAATTAACCCTGCAAGTCCTTTTTTCTTTTTTAGACTGTTTGTTCGGTAGACTCTGGAGAATTATTTCACTATTTTCTGATCTTGACTAATTTTGGAACAGGTATTGCATAGAGCAGGGGAGTTTCTCTTCTATGGAAGGACATAGAAGAGATTCTTTGGA
>NW_011096847.1:0-428 GCF_000146605.3 Meleagris gallopavo
GCACCGTAGTAACAGATACGCCCATTGCACATCTGCAGCAATACTGCTACAGTTACTTAGCAACCAGTAAGATTTTTCTTTCCTGACAGAACCAAAAAAAGAAATCATGTAAAAGAGAAAAATTGGAAGCAAATTGAGTTGAATTAAAAAAAAAAGGCAAATAGTGTTTTAACATTCAACACGCATAATGAGCAGGATATGGTTTTGCTGTATGAACCAGCAATTGTTGCACAGCTTTAACCCAGCCTCTGCTTTTCAAATCAAGGATCAATCTAGTTCAGATTTGCCTACCATTAAGAAGCATTATCTTATGACCGTGTTCTCTTACCTGTATTATATTACAGACAGAAAGAGGCAGAGAAAAGAAAAATTTTGCAATGGAGCCCAGCTCTGTACTCAGCCAGAACATCATGCACCTTCCTTCTGGA
>NW_011096848.1:0-573 GCF_000146605.3 Meleagris gallopavo
AAAAAATGAGTATGACCTCAGGATTGTCTCTAAGGTCTAAAATCTGAAATAAAAGCCCATTCTGTTTAAGTCTATCAATGAGAGATTTCAACAGAAAACAAAAAAACCCAAGTCAAACACTTTATCAAGCTGCCAGTTGGTGCTATAGTGCTATCAAATAAATGTGGGTGTAGCTTCACAGAGGGAAGCTGGATAGCAAAAGGTGGGGATTATTCAGTGCATTTTTTGTTAATTTTGTTTTTAACCAACATAATGCTTGTGCAGATATTAAATGCTGGACACTTTGTACAGAACTGCTCAGGCTACAGCCTAGAAGAGAATGGTCTGTATGTTTTGTTGTTTTGTTTTTTTATTTATTATGTTGTTGGATGCCAATATATATATCAACTATTGATATACTATTTCTACAAACTTAGAAACTTATAGTACTCCTCACACTATGCCCTCACTAGGCAGTCTTACCTTCTAACACTATTTCCTATTTTGAAGGTGGGCAGGGTGAGGCAGAAGTCTCTGCTGCTTACCCCCTTTTCCCTCACAACAAGCTCTGAGAAAAACAAAAAAAAAAACAAC
>NW_011096849.1:0-542 GCF_000146605.3 Meleagris gallopavo
TGGCTCAGTTGTTATCTAACAGTTTTGTCAAGGAAAAAAAAAAAAATGTTAAAGCTCCTTGCAAGTCCAGAAAACCTAAGGAAGATTATTACCTGCCTAGGAGTATGTAAAACCTTGTAAAACTATCAGGCTTGAGAGAATTTATTCTTTATTATGTGATATCATGTTCTACAAAATATCTCTCCTTGCACAGCTCTCACAGGTCCCCTTTCTTCATCTTTATAGACTTGTCAATTCTGGGAATGATCTAATCGTGATGAGGATTTAAGGTATGTATATGTATTGTGGTGAATGCTAATAATTCATGAGCTCTTGGTTTCAAAGATCTTCTCCTGAAGCTCTGCAGTTCAAAAAGGAATACCTTAACATGAAAAAAGATGCTAAGCTTCGTATTTAACACCTAATGAAATCATTAAAGAGAGATCAGACATGACTGCAAATGTTAATTTATCAGATTTTGGACCTGCCACACGTATGGTGAACAAAGAATGGGAACTTAAAAAACCTTTGAGGTCTCATTAATTGAGGTGGGAAATAAAAAA
>NW_011096850.1:0-399 GCF_000146605.3 Meleagris gallopavo
AGCCACAGAATCCTACAATATTTGAGGTTGGAAGGGACCTTAAAGGCTACAGAACCATAGAATGGTTGGGTTGGAAGGGTCCTGAAAGGTCACAGAACCATGGAATGGGTTGGGGAGGAAAGGTCCCTAAAGATCACAGAATTGTAGAATCCTACAGTTGTTAAGGTTGGAAGGGTCCTTAAAGATCACAGAACCATAGAATGGTTTTGGTTGGAAGGGTCCTTAAATATCACAGACCAATAGAATGGTAGAGTTGGATGGGTCCTGAAAGGTCACAGAACCACAGAATCTAAAATGATTTAGGTTGGAAGGGTCCTGAAAGGTCACAGAACCACAGAATCCTACAATATTTGAGGTTGGAAGGGACCTTAAAGGCTGCAGAACCATAGAATGGTTGGG
>NW_011096851.1:0-338 GCF_000146605.3 Meleagris gallopavo
AACATGTTCTATGTGAGGAAAGGGTAAAAAAAAAAAAAGTCTGAAACAGAAAAGTCCATTTCCTTCTTTCACTCTTCCTCCAAAAACCCCACACACTGTGTGTTATCAGTAACTCTCACATACCCCAGCAATTCCTCTTCCGCACCACCTACAGGTAAGGGGGCACCAAGGCTAGGCACAGCAGCCAGTTAAGCAACCCCTCTGCTATGCATAACTTGGCTGCTCTAAGAAAGGCAGTGGCCAGATCAAAGCAGAGTTTCTTTTTAATCACAAATACTTTGCCGTAGCCTAGTTCAAGCTGGCTGCCTATTACTGGCATGCTGGTACTCAGCCAGAAG
>NW_011096852.1:0-304 GCF_000146605.3 Meleagris gallopavo
ACAAGCCAGGATGCCCTCTTGGCCACCTGGGCACACTGCTGGCTCATGTTCATCCCAGCTTTGACCAACACCTCCAGGTCTGTTTCCTCTACACAGTCTTCTAGCTACTCTGCTGCAAGCCTGTACCGTTGTGTGGAATTGTTGTGGCCAAAGCACAGGACTCGGCACTTGTTGAACCTCATCCCATTGGCCTTAGCCCACCAATCCAGCCTGTCCAGATCGCTCTGTAGGGTCTTGCTACCCCCTGACAGATCGACACTTCCAGCCAGCTTGGTGTCATCTGCAAACTTCCTGAGGGTGCACT
>NW_011096853.1:0-642 GCF_000146605.3 Meleagris gallopavo
TCAGATACATGAATCCCGCGTACAGAGCAGATTTATGAGCCACATTAACAATGATAAACTTGTGCCACAGTTCCTCTGTAAGGCATAGTTGTGGATCAGCCATTTCCAATCCATTATGAGTCCCAAATGGCTGTCCAGTCATGCCTAATTCCAATCAATGGGCAGTAATGAACCACAGTCAATCTCATTTGCATGTTTCTACAAAGCATCATTTTTAAGCTGCATATCTATATGCATAGAGAGTTCAGAGAGTGCATAAAGATTTCCCAAGTCTGTGAGAAGTTCTGCACTGACATGTGAACATTTCCCAGGAACCTGGAAGACCAACTCATGCTGTGCAATGAACTCTCGATAGCAAAAGCTCAAGGAAGCACACATAACAGCCCACTGGTGCTTATATTGTGGGCAATATCAGATCTCAGAGCCATGCCCTGCTGACAGGAATATACCCAAAGGCAAGGGATTAGCTAGTGGAGGCAGTAATCAATAACAAATTAAAGCGCGAGAATGAAGGAATGAAGGAGGAGTTGAAATGCTGAATATTAACACAATGCTGGGTGTACCAAATTCCATCCTTTACAACAACACCTTTATGTGAGGTCATGCAGTCTAATATCTGAATGAATGAGAAACAAACAAACA
>NW_011096854.1:0-812 GCF_000146605.3 Meleagris gallopavo
GCTCCTTGACCCCATTAGTAGCATTTCTGCAACTGTCCTTTCACATTGATATCCTATGGACAACCATCCCAGCACCTGCTCCCTGGCATAGCTTTTAGACTAGTAGGTTTAGTTCAGCAGTTTTAGTCTTGATAAGTGTGTATGTATAATCAATGGATATACAAATGGCGTGTGTGTATGTGTGTATATATATATATATATCTTTATCTATCTATCTCCAGGAGCTTGGCTAATATAATTGTTATATTGGAGTAAGGAGAAAAAGTCACTCACCATATCCTGGGCTTGCAAGATGGACTCCAGTGAACCAGATCTCCAGAGAGATCCTCTCCCACTGGCAGTCAGCTCTTAAATGGGTCTAGGAGAGGTGGAGCCAGGCTCCACCCCTTCCTGCAGCACAGCTGAATTGCCTTCACCTGTGCTCCCGTGGCTGACTCATTGCTCGCCTCAGGTGATCAATCAAAGGTTCAGGCCATGATTCAGCAGCCCCATACATTCCACCCCTTCACGGCGTGAACCAATGATTAGGTTGACTAAAAGGGTGAGCTTTCCCTAATACAGAGATCCGATACACCGTGACGCTTATACAATTTCATCGCCACACGTTGGTAAATTTCAAGATGAGTGACGATGGGTGAAAGTTGACATCCTTCTATGGGCCAGCGCTCGATGATGTTACCGGAGGCATACGGTCATGAGGTGCAGATCCGTCCAATGTTCCATCAGTCCCATGCAGACCATCGCCGGGTGTTACACATGATCTGACAGTAACACTGGAACGTTTTGATGACATTTCATTCCTTCCGGTGATC
>NW_011096855.1:0-343 GCF_000146605.3 Meleagris gallopavo
GTTGCTTTGGAAAGCTAATTGTTTTTACTCCTTGTGCTCATTACCACAGACCCCTAAAAAATCTCATTCTTCCATTCAAATGATTTTGAAATAGGTTCTTCTCATCTATGTGTCTTTTACTATGTATAGACAATCAGGGAAAATAAACATTGGAGCATACAAAAGTATTTGCAGCAAGCAGAAATGCTACAGGCTCAGGTTGAAAGGGCCAACTACAGTGCCATTCGAGGTAAGAGGTTTTAGAAGGGGAAGGCAAAGCTCAGTTGTAAAGAACTGCAGTCTAAGATGAAGACTACTTCTAGGTAGGAAAGAGCATGATCAAGGATTCACCCTTAACTCTCAT
>NW_011096856.1:0-464 GCF_000146605.3 Meleagris gallopavo
TTAATTTTTCCAAAGAAAAAGTATTCCAGTTGGCTTCAAAGTGTGAGATTGTGTGGAACTCTCCGATAAACTTGTTTTAGCAATAGCAAAAGAGAAATGAGAAAGGAAGAAACAAAATATTTAGAAAGATTTACTATTTTAAATTCAATGCTTGGACATTTTTTTTTAATTTCCTTTCTATTTGCTATCTATTCTTTCTAAGTTCATTTGGACTTTCCTTTACTCTCTGTCAGAATGTATTGTCATTTCAACTCTTGTTGCAATTAGAGTTTGCATCTTGCTGCATCTCAAGACAGCCTCACTTCTTGTTCAATCTCCCTGAATATTGCCCCCTTCCTGCCCATAGACCCAGTGGTATCTCTGACTGGGATCTTGCCCTTGTAATTCAACTGAGGCTACACACAGGCTTTATGCATAGCTGTCAGCAGAGCATTTCTGAATGTCTCCTATTCAGTCAAGGTCAC
>NW_011096857.1:0-517 GCF_000146605.3 Meleagris gallopavo
TGACACGCATGCTCTTCCTTCTGTTCAGAGGGGAACTTGCTATCTAAACAGTGCTTGACATGAGGGGAACTATGTTTGAGAGCAATCCAGATATGATTTTTTCCTGGCTATAGTTCATCTTGCTGTGCTCTATATAGCTTTCATATGTTGTATCCTGAATGCATCTTTCTCAATAAAAATGAGAACTAATACTAATTCCCCAAAGTAGGTAGGAAATTTGACAAGAGTACTCCTGTTTGTGTAGGCTATAACTGTTTTCATATATGCATTCAGAAAGGTAACTGTGTCCTGGCAATACTGCTTTCCTGATGCTGGTATTGCTAGGCTTGGAAAGAGAAGTTCTGACTGTGCTGGGCTGTGTTGCATAAAACAGTTAAACAATTACATACACCCTTCTAGAAACCAGAAACCAGTTTATGTAGGGGTAGGATCAAGGAAAACTTTACATCGGTTATCTGTTTTGTCTGTTAATGGTCAAAAGGTTCAGGATTTAAAGACTTGATGGTAACCTGTGTAC
>NW_011096858.1:0-459 GCF_000146605.3 Meleagris gallopavo
CTTTTTGTATCTGTCATAGTTTCTGTAGAAATAAAGGGGAGGCATTACTTTTGGAGCAACCTATGTATTTTTCATAAATTTATCTATATTAACATAGATTATTTATTTATTTATTTATTTACTGCACCTCTTAACTTCCAAGCTGTACAGAGTTCTTTGTTTTACCTCCTGATCATGAAAATACATATCATGTTTCTGATCTGAAGCCTTAACGAAGACTATGCTAGGGCATGAACAGAGAACATATGCTCGGGAGAGCAGCTGAAGTGTTTAGTTGGTCAGTGCTTTTTTATTCAAAGGCTATTTAATATGTGTCTTTAACACACATCAGCAATTTATATCTCCAAAAACTGAGCTTAATAGTAGCATTGTTAAGTGAGTAAGAGGTAGTAAAATCAAATTAAAATTATTAATTTTATAAAGGAAGCAGAGAAAACTTACTGCTGAATTTGGAAAATG
>NW_011096859.1:0-427 GCF_000146605.3 Meleagris gallopavo
GAATTTCAGTTTGTGGAATCCTGGCTAAAGAATGTATTCAGCATTTTTTTAAATAGATAGTCTGGAACTCAGAAACATGGCAGATTTAAATTATAACTATGCCTAGATGAAAGGTGAGACAGAGCGAACTTTGCATGGAGGAAAAAGCAATTGTTTCCTTAACTGTTGTCTGTAGGAAAAGGAAAAGGAAAAGTAAAGACTTGGTGAATTTAATGTTAAAAAAACTGAGAATACAAGAGAATCTCCATCACTGGGTCTTGTTTGTAAGCACATTGGTGTACACAGGCCAAATGGGCAGCATTAGGCCAGCTGCTCTGCTCAGACCTGGCTTACAGATAAGTCTCTGCAATTTATACTTGCAGTGCCAAGGCTTGCTTTGCAGCCTGAATGTTGCTGGGGTCAAACAGGGACATTATCCTGGCCCTGT
>NW_011096860.1:0-334 GCF_000146605.3 Meleagris gallopavo
GAACAAAGACAAACTGAGAGAGCTGGGGCTCTTCAGCCTGGAGAAGAGGTTATGAGATGACCTGATGGTGTCCTGTAGTACCTAAAGGAAAAAAGGAACAGACTCTTTAGCAGGGTCTGTGGTGACAGAACAAGGGAAAATAGCTTCAAGCTTAAAAAGGGTAGATTTAGGTTATATGTAAGGAAAAAGCCTTTTAGGGGGTGGTGAGGCACTGGAACAGGTTATCTGGTGATGTAATGATATGACCTTTATTGAACCAGAAGACTACCATCCTTCTACCATGATTCAGGCTGGGTCCCAGGATGCTGCGGGAAGGAAACTAAAGAATGTTAAA
>NW_011096861.1:0-306 GCF_000146605.3 Meleagris gallopavo
AAAAAAAGAAAAAGAGAAAAGATCTGGACGTATGTATTTTTACAAAGCTATGTTTCAAGCATTAGAAATTCGGATCCCTGCTTAACTTCAAGACTCTATAGGGACAAAATAACTCACAAACAGTTTGGTTACAATGGTTTGGCTGAGCACAGGAAAAGTGACCAGAGCATGCTGGTCTGCGTTCTTGTTCGGTTTGTTACTAACACCAATTGCTAAAGAGGCCAGATCCTTGCAGTAATTCCTGTAACACCCACATCTCCCTGCCAATGTCCTCCAGCCACCTCATGGCAGGGAGGTCCTGGGAAG
>NW_011096862.1:0-541 GCF_000146605.3 Meleagris gallopavo
GAAAAAATCAGCCCAATCTGGATTAAGTAGAGGAGGGACATCAGTTTCTCTAGCCAGAAACCTTCAATAGAATGATGATTAGGAAATGTTAAAGGTATGTCATTTAGATTCAGTTTGGTGGATGCTTCAGCCTGCTTGTGAGGCAAGACCAACTCTTGCATTCTAAACCTCAAGGACTAAATCTCTACTTTCCTCGGTTAGAAGTGGCCTATTGTGATTGAGAAAACAACCCAAATACAAGACATGGCAGAATTAGTGCTTAGGCTGTAATAAATGAAATCTTGAAACCTGCTACTGAATATAAGCTGTGCTCTAGACAGCACAGGGCCATTTGCTCTTAGATATCACAGGGCTCTGTTTCTGAACAGAATCAACAGCTAGAACTTTAGACAGACAGATCTGTAGAAAGATAAGATGAAAAAGAAGCAAATGTCATTTTTGCATTAATTTTGTATACTAATTGCAATTCTAGCAATATCTGAAACTCTGAAAATAAATCGAATCAGTGATATAAAGGTTCTTTGATTTCTGCATCAGATCA
>NW_011096863.1:0-319 GCF_000146605.3 Meleagris gallopavo
AATGTTGAAGACAAAAATGAGAGACTTCTTAGCTTTAGTCACATCTTTTCACCAGCGTTACGAAAGCTGTGGATTTGGACACCTTCTGTTACATCTACAGTTGATAGTATGGTTGTGTTTATCTTAATGTAGTTAGTACTAATGAAATATAAGGGTGACAATTTAAGTTGTTTAATGGAAATTAAGTACTGTTCCTTTTGTTTACGTGTGTTTTCAAGCCATTGGGTTGGAGGTCCTGATGCCTAAGGCTTGCTTTTGTAGTCTTTCAATGAGGAATTTGCACCATTTCAGCAGGATTCTCTCTGCCACTGTTAACGGT
>NW_011096864.1:0-423 GCF_000146605.3 Meleagris gallopavo
GTATAGGCTACTGAGAATTACACGTACAATTGCCTTTCTATTCTCTAAAGAAAGACCAACTTTAAGACTCTGCAAAACATCATTTTCCTGTCAAATCAGTACTTCCCTTTTTTTTTCTTCTTTTTTTTTCCTTCTTTTCTGATCATCATATATCACAATTAAACTGTTAGCTCTGCTTATTTCTTTAAAGTGTAAAAGTTTTAGTCATAGCTCAAATTCCCTAGGTCTTTTTCATAATCTTTTTTCTTTTTTTTAAAAACAGATCATTTCTACTTCTTGGAAGGACAAAATGATGCTCTGCTGTGTGGCAATAGCTCAGATGCAGGGTAAGAAAATCATTTTTCATTGTGTGTCAAGAAGGAAAGCTACTTAGAATTGGTCAGGTGGCTAACTAAAGTATCAGCTGTACCATAGAGTTTCAAA
>NW_011096865.1:0-494 GCF_000146605.3 Meleagris gallopavo
AGCTAATTTAACCAAACACCTAAAGGCTGTAAACACTTTAGAATATGCACCAAATGCTTCAGTATTACACCACTGGACACAAACACGTCACACATGACCAAAAAAAGCTGTAGGCCTCACAATCCCAGTCATTCCAGAAGCAAACACACACATCACAAAGATTAAGACAAACAGAACTGATTCCTCCCAAAGCACAACAGCCTGGATTCCAGGCTTAGAACAGAGGCAGATGAGGAGAGAAGGAAAAGGCCTTCTACAGTGTACAGCTGGAACCAATGGGACCATGGAGTCCTGTCCTGTCCATAAGGAAAGAATTCTTCCTAGAAGCCTCTGAACAAGAAGTTCTTTTCCTTCCCCCTCCCCCCCCCACCTGTATCAGTGGTAGCCAGGGAAAAGCCTGGCAGCCCAATGCGATAAGATCAGCTGTGTTTTATTTTTGAAGACACCAACTGGCCAAGAGAAAAAAGCACCTGAGACTTACACTAAGGAGGTAG
>NW_011096866.1:0-487 GCF_000146605.3 Meleagris gallopavo
ATTAGTCTCCTCCAGAGCATAGCTCAGAATATTTGCATCTTCACTGACACTAGGAAGTCTGGGGAAATGTTGTGTGGCAGAATGGAGGATTGACTGTAATCCATGAAGTGCCAGTAAAATTTTCAGCTGTACTTCCATTACAATGTGTAATTTTTTATTTCCCTATTTACTTAAGTAATTCTCACTTCTACTGGCAGATTCATCCATCTGCTCTAATTTCAGTGCAGAATATAGCCAGGAAGATAGTATTTATTTTGTGATGTGTTGGATATTCACTAACCAAACAGTAAACAGATGCTATGTAGGTTGTTCCATACTCTGTGGCTCATGTCATTTTTCTCATGTAAAATCCATTAATTTTCAGAAAATCGTTCCTTGGAACACTCATCTAATTTTTTGAAGTTATTTTAAAAATGTAGTGAATTTTCTCTATTCAAGTCTGGTCTAGAAAATTCTTTACATTCCAAAGTCAGTATCTAGATACTTG
>NW_011096867.1:0-1093 GCF_000146605.3 Meleagris gallopavo
GAGCAGACCATGGTCACAAGGAGATTGGAGGGAGCAGCCTGCTCTCACTTTCATTTGCCTCCCGAAGTCAAGGAATTCAGCCATCTAGATTTATGCACAGAGTTATCACAGCAGACCATTTAAATGCAGAGTAGTTATTACCATTAATTACTTTTACAATTCAATTAACAAATAACTTTCATTGAATGAGCACAGACACTGAGACACGTTTCAAAATTGATTTAGCATGGACCACTCCCATGGATATTCACTGAAGTTTAACGTACAAAGCAACAGCAGCAAACTCAGCTGTAAGCAACAGGGTTTTGCAGCATGGACTAAAGCACTTAGCTTTGCTCTTGGCTTTCCCACCACCTCTGAGAAGGCACCATCAACACAGAGAAGGACCAGTGGTGCTGGTGCAGTGGCCTCATAGCAACTGCGTACACAAACTGTCAGAATCTCACACTCAATAGAAGGTGGTAAAAGGGTATTTGGCTGTCTGTATTTATTTATTCCAAACACTGAAGAAACAGCAACACTGGAGGTGCTGAATGAAAACAGCATTGGAAGGGTGAAGGAGAAGAAAAAAGGGAAACACAACCGCAGGGTCAACTCAGCATAGACATTTTTGTACAAAGGTGCTGATATCCTAACGCATTTCTTTCCTCCTCCTGGAATAAACACTTGAGAATGGAGATAGATGATTAAGAAGGAAAATAAGTCCTCTTTGTTGTATTTTCCAAAATGCTCTAAAACAAAAGGAGGCAATGGAATCTTGACTTATTTTCTGTTGGCAGGTAGATGAAGGCAGTGGGCTTTGGAAAGATTCTCGGGATTATATTTTCATTTCAGCAAGTCACTTTTGTCTGTGGGATGGATGACTGGACACAAGGTATGTTAAAGTGAAAGGCTAAGAATACCAGGTGATCATTTGCTACAAGACATCAACACAAACTGTCTCCTTAGATTCCTAATCTCGATTTCTAATCTTCCCAGGTTGGCTCCTCACCAGTGACTGCAGAGGCAGCGAGATGATTCATCTTTGCCTCCAGCTCAAGTGCCAGATGCTTTTCACAGGGTTAATTAAAGGCACTTGCTAATTACATGTCCT
>NW_011096868.1:0-320 GCF_000146605.3 Meleagris gallopavo
CATCACCTTGCCACGGCTGTCTGAGGTGATTCAAAGGGAGAACAAGGCCTCACTGATTTATGCAGAGGTGTATCTATGTGCAAAATGTTATGTGGGGAATGTTATGGGGGACACAAACCTTTCTACCTTATCAACATTCATCTTAATGGTATACTAGTAAGGCCAGTCATTTGGAGATACAGCTGAGAATGGGAAAGGCACCCATTGCCTCATTTACATTTGTCCCAGCAAACTTCTTTTCAAAAGGGTTGGACCTGGTGCCTGTGAGCCTATGTGGTCGTGCTACAACAATATTTCAATTCAGCTCTGTCTCTGGGTCC
>NW_011096869.1:0-470 GCF_000146605.3 Meleagris gallopavo
TGCCTTTGTTATTGAAACTCAGATAATAACAAATACCTCTAACTATAGATAAATGAGTCTTAATTGTTAGGATACTTGTTTACCTATTGTGCCTGTAAGGCTAGCATACATTTGCCTAATATACAGGACCATGGATCACTGACTTTTCAGAACTGCTTGTGTTTCCTCAAATCAATACTGATAATTTCATTCACGTGAAACTCTTGTGCATGTAGAATATAGTTCTGTACTGAATCCTTGATGATCTTTACTAAATGGTGTTTCCTAGAAAGTACGTTTTTCAGATATACTGTTTATTTACTGCATGTCTGGTTACTCTTCACTGCTGCAGTGATTGCAGTGCAGCTGTATTTCTAGTATAGGTGGAAGAGCTTCAGTGAGAAACAGCTTCTCTGTGTCTCTCTGCTTCATGTGTTCTAGTCATCTCCTTCATAACTAGTAATTACACGTGGCTAAAGGACTCAATGCAA
>NW_011096870.1:0-381 GCF_000146605.3 Meleagris gallopavo
TCACAGGAAACAGAATTTAGGCAATGTAAGCAGCTGCTGGCTGAGTTACTGGCTGCTCCTCACAATAACCTCTTCCTTGTACTCCAGCCCTTTCCTGTCCTTGATCCCCAGGTTGCCTGCATCTGTAGCAGCTCAGATGGAACCCAATCTTCTTAAAAGGAAACTATGCATCTTTGCAAAAGGGAGCCCATGCAAACAACACAGCATGAGGCAAAATTTTTGAGTAGGTTTCCTCTTTGCAATCCTGACCACACACAAACTTTCTAATTTTCCACAAACTCTTTGAATCACGTCCCTTCATGTGTGAAAAAGTCTGAAAGTACAGAAAAGTTCTGCTGTCCAACTCATTTGGTGGGAACCCCTGAAGCAGAAAGAAGTAAA
>NW_011096871.1:0-377 GCF_000146605.3 Meleagris gallopavo
TGTGACAGAAAATAACAGAGCTTTAGCATATGTTTACAAGCATCATGTGGTGATTTTAGTGTACGTATATTTTATATATGTCATTTTAACAAAAAAAAACAGCTAGGTGACAAATAATGGTTCTAGTTTCTTATTTTGTAGCTAGTTTGCTAAGAGTTAGCATTTATTCAATTGTATGTGTTAAAATTGAAAATGTATTTTTTTCTTCTCTATTTCTTTCTCTTCTTTTTTTTTTTTTCCAGCTATTTTCTAAACCCACATTAAAAGCTATACTGCTCTGGGCAATCAGCTGAGAAATGTCTTATTATGTTCATGAGAAAAGGGAGCTCAGGTTTGTTGAATATTGTCCATCTTGCAGAAAAAGTGCAGATTAAGAC
>NW_011096872.1:0-368 GCF_000146605.3 Meleagris gallopavo
AATAGAGACATAGAATCATAGAATCATGAAGGTTGGAAAAGACCTAAGAGCTGAATACAGAGAAAAGGGGAAAGAATTGAGACAGGGGAGGTTTAGGAGGTTGGATATTAGGAGGAAGTTTTTCACACAGGGGGTGGTGAGGCACTGGAACAGGTTGCCCAAGAAGGTTGTGGATGCCCCATCTCTGGAGGCATTCAAGGCCAGGCTGGATGTGGCTCTGGGCAGCCTGTCTGCTGGTTGGTGACCCTGCACATAGCAGGGGTTGAAATGAGATGATCATTGTGGTCTTTTTCAACCCAGGCCATTCTATGATTCTATGAATGAGCCTCACCTGCCCTGGACATACTACCAATCCTGGGATCACAGTC
>NW_011096873.1:0-423 GCF_000146605.3 Meleagris gallopavo
TTGAGATGAAGGCATGGACCCTTTGAAATCAAACTGTCATTGATTAAAACAGGAGCAATGCCCCTGGGACATCTGGATCAATAGCTCTTGACTCTCACTGCTCTATGGTTGCTACAAGGCTGTATCACTTAGCTCTTCAGGTTGCCACGCTTTTACAAATGAGTATCACGGCTTCTTTGTAATAATTACAGAACAGTTATGAAACTAACAGCAAAATCTATACAAGGTCATTCCTGATCCTCTCTGGGAAACTTATCAGCCCATCTTAACAGCAATCGAGAGAACTCTCGACAGCTCTGTCTCTATTTCTAACCCATGACCCCATGCTGCTCCCAATCTTAGTTTTACCTTTACCCACAACACAAGAATTTTATCACGCTTCTTTCCTCTCCAGAATCAGCTGCCTCAACATCCTCATTCTTT
>NW_011096874.1:0-495 GCF_000146605.3 Meleagris gallopavo
ATCTGCTCTCTCCACCTGAGCAATGACTTCACTGAATATAAGAGTGCTTCTAACCAAGAGACAGATTGCATTTCAAGAGCAGGCAACAAAGCCAGCTCTTCTGGGGAAATGGAAGTGTAGTGCCAGAGGGCTGTTCTGAAAACCTTTGTGAGGAGGAAAAATAAATTAAAAAAAATAAAATAAAATAAAAGGGAATGCATTTTAGCCTACCTGGAAAGGATTGTTCTTTGGTTTATTGTGGAATATGATCATAATTCAGAGCAGACACGCAGCCTCCTGTCCTGTCTGTGCCTCCACACCTGCCACAGAGTACACACATTTTGTACAGATTACAGACACAATAGGTTCAAAGGGCTGAAAACCTCCAAGGATCAGTGTCCAAAATGGGATGTTCAACCAGGTCTGAAGCATAAGTTAAAAATGCTACTAAAATTTGAGTAAAGAAAAAAAAAAAAAAAAGGACTAATTTCTCATACTGATTAAAACCACCACAAA
>NW_011096875.1:0-416 GCF_000146605.3 Meleagris gallopavo
ATCGCTGTTTGTCAAATGTAAAACTTATTTTTCCTTTTGAAAAGAACCTAAAGGATTCTTTAGTTCTCCCTCATCCATGAAACAGTGACATTCTTTAAGGAAAGGTGCTACTAATACCACAGGAGTGCTGTGGTTCCTGATTTTCTTTGAACACAAAGCTTTTTTAAATGTGCACTGCAGATCCTATAGATCTGGCTTTGTTTCCTTGGAGGGTAATTGAGGCATGGCATCTCAGCATAAAGGAATTTGGGGCTGTTTTGTGACACAGTGGTCTTTTCACATAAAGGTAGTGCATGTGGCTCTCACCATGACTATTATAAATGATGAACCAGAATGACCAGTGTGTGTCTGGTAGCTTTGAAGAAGCGGGCTCTATGCTTCATATAAAAACACACAAAGGGCAAAAAAATAATAAG
>NW_011096876.1:0-446 GCF_000146605.3 Meleagris gallopavo
ATTACCTGTCTTGGTGAAATCTCAGCAAAAAGCTGCTGCTTTGCACTCTGTATGATTGGTACAATCAGTAGCACAGGTAGGGAAATACGCTGGTTAATCTGCAAACGCCTAGAAGAACAATCTGACACAAATTTCAGAGACAAATGATGCCAACCACAGCTTTAGTTCTTACCACTGAAGATGCTCAGCCTACAGAAATAACCACGTTAATCACAGAATAACCATCTGCCTCAGACTCTGTCTCATTCTGCAGGGCGAACCTACTGACTGTTTGGGACTCTCCCAGCTTGTGTGGCTGTGCAGGGGCTCGCAGCTCCTTGCTGGTGGGGTTTCCTATATGCAGTGCTCACTTCCCAGCAGGATGCTGGAAGTTGCACTTGCTTCATTACAGAACACTGCGGCCAGGTGCACTGCAAGCAGTGAGCCTGACAGAGCATCCGGCCACT
>NW_011096877.1:0-501 GCF_000146605.3 Meleagris gallopavo
GGGGTCACTTCTTTCAGAAACATACTGTGGTGAATTGGGATGTAAAGAGATGTGGCTAGGTATGGAAAATGTCAGGTAGAGTAATTTTACCTCTCTGTATCAGTCCCAAATTAATTATTCCATTGTTCTGTGAGCATTTCTGGAGCTCTCCCTCCCCCCTTTCCCCTCCCCCAGCACACACGTTGCAGTAGAGATCCATTTAGCAACAGAAGATGCTCACATTATGCATATAAGTGTCTGAGCCCAACTGGTTATTGGGGAAGGTGACCTGAAATTCAAAACAATAAAAACAAATGTGAACAAGTTGATTTAAATGGCAACAAGCTGGGCAGTTGCTCTCTTTGCTGAATAATTGGATCCTCATGTCTCTTGATGTTGGAAGGGGGATTTGATGCTCCTGAGTTGTCCTCAGAAGATGCATGTTGCCTCCTGTGACTTGGTTCTGAGCTGTGAGGGCTGGTGTGTCCCAGGCAGGAACAGAAGCTGTCTGATGTCAAAACC
>NW_011096878.1:0-306 GCF_000146605.3 Meleagris gallopavo
CTTGGCTGTGCCTTCTGGGGGGAAAAGTATGGTTTTGTCTTGAAAATGTTTTACTTCCAATTTACATGTGTGGCTATTGGAAGTGCAAGGCATTAAGTGGTAAGGAGTGTTCTTTCCTTTTAGTGTCTCTGTTGTGATGTCTTGCTTAATACAGCAGAGGTATTTCACATTGAGTACGTAAGCGTATTAGAAACTGATTTTTAGTCTGTGGATTAAATTCCTGTAATGGACTCGTACAGAGGTGGATGCTATTGTATATAAATTCCAAGTTCTAATGATTGTTTTTTTTTTTTAAGTGGATCTCAA
>NW_011096879.1:0-409 GCF_000146605.3 Meleagris gallopavo
AAGGGTCCATAACTGCTTTGTTTTCTATTTAATATGTTCTTAAGACATTTATCTGAAACAGCATCTCAAAACTACTGCTGGCAAAGATGTGCCACGGGAGCATGAATAATAGATTTGAGAACAAACTCATTCAAGTCAATGCAAGTCTAAAATATTCTGGTGATTCTCAACACCTTTGTGTGACTCTTTGAGCACAGCTCATCGTTTTAGGTAGAAGGCTGCTTTTAAGCATTGTACAAGATGTTGTTCATTAATAGCAGTAGTTAATTGTTAACTTCATTTAGGAAAAGATAATGCCTGGAGCTGTGTATGTTTAAGTGTGTGTCAGCAACCAGCTGAAATGACTGAGTGATAGCTGGACACATGAAGAGATCCTCCAAAACCATTACATGCAATATATTATCCACTG
>NW_011096880.1:0-467 GCF_000146605.3 Meleagris gallopavo
AGAGGTTGATCTTTTTTTCTGCTTTCAGCCTCTAAACCATATTTAGATATTTCTGTTATATTCAGAGAACTACTGGGATTAAGTCCTCACATGTGTTGAAGCTCCATACAGTGTAAGTGCCAGAGGAACTAAAGATGGATTGAGTTGCCTTACTTGGCAGATTCTGGGGCCTGTTACAGCATTCCCAGTAAGTCTTACCTACATTGAATTTTTTTAATAAAATCATTAAAAAAAAAGGGTAAAACACACTGAAATTACACCTTTCAGCTCCTTATCTATTGCCTCTACATGTCACGTGGAGGAAGCTAGATAAACCAACTTTCCTTCAGTAGTAGAGACTGCCCACGACTGGGGACTTTGTTGGATCCAGAGCACTTTGAAAGTTCTTTGATGTTGCTCCATTTGTCCAGAGCACTCTTGGCCTGACTCCTCTCCATAGGACCATAATCGAAGTTGTGTAATAATAT
>NW_011096881.1:0-443 GCF_000146605.3 Meleagris gallopavo
AATTCCTCATTCCCAATTCGTAACATAAATAAATGCTCATTCTGAGAAATTAGTTATCTGTACATTCAGAAAATGGTGCTGTAAAAAAAAACAACTTTTGTTTGGAAGTGTTAATGTTTACAAAATCAAAGTGAGGGAAAGTTAAAACTTGAAACGCTTGTAAGGTGATCAAACATTTTAATACACAACAATATATGAAATAGATGGAATAATTCTGGAGGTAGAACTAATCTCCCTAAGTTTGAAGTGAAAATTTCTCTTGTTCTGCAGAGAATTTGTTGCATAGGACAACAAATAATATATAGCTAGTGACACTGTTTTTTTCGCTTCTGAAAAGCTGAAATTTTACTGAAATCATACCGTGCAATTTTGTTGCACCGGTGATGTGCTTGTTGATGATCAGTTGCACAGAACAAAATCCTTATGGTCACAGAGACATCTCT
>NW_011096882.1:0-525 GCF_000146605.3 Meleagris gallopavo
TCCTAAAATTAAACTGACCTGTTAGCCAATACACAGACAAAGCAGAAAGCTTCTAAGTGCACACACCATGGTATCAGTGTGACATTTTCTGTGGCCCCCTCTTCATTTTCTAAGTGATGGTAGCTTTCTCTCATTGTAAGGAAAAAAGAGCAAAACCCATCCATGGTCAACTCCTGATGTCTAAGTATAGGAAGCTCAATGATAGTAAATAGTCAGGCTTAATGGAGAAAGGATGGACATGTCCCAGAGGACATCCGAATATTGCACTGCATTCCCAGTTCTCAGTATATTGCAATTATCATCACTGCAATTACAGAGTTATAAACATACAAACAAGCAAGCACGTTCCAACAGGTCACTTTTGTGAAACAATGCAATAGAGGAAAACTAAAACTAAAAACTAAGTGCTAAGTAGAAGAAGAACCTCTCCAGATACCTAACCCACACAACGCTAAAAAAGATGGACAACTTTTTTGTTTCCTTCCCATCATGTCCTGTTGGTAATACCTCTCCCTGCTCTAATGT
>NW_011096883.1:0-498 GCF_000146605.3 Meleagris gallopavo
TTATAGTTGTATATTGTGTTGCATAATAAACCCATTCATTATCTGAGGCAATTGGACAATTCTGTGTAAATGTGAAATATATTTCTTCCCGATAGTCAGTATTGTCTAATACCACTGCACAGATGTCTCTTTATGACCAACCAAAGTGAAGCTGGGGCTGATATGAAAACTACATTTTGGTGTATACATATCTAAATGACTGTTTTCTTCTGTGTGTTCTCACTCTGCTGGCTTCCTCATTATAAACTGTGCTGATGCCCTCGGGTGATCTATATGCACGTATTATAATGATCAGCAGGTTGTTTCCACTGTTTGGAAGTTGGAAGGAAGTGCTGTGTTTTCACCTCCCTGATTAATTTTGCTGTAGTGAATTTGCCTTTTTATGAAAGTGCCAGCAAGGGGCTCTCTGTTTCTAGGTCTTGTCTTTACAAGAGAGGAGGAAAAAAAAATCACTGCAGACAGAAGTGAAAATGGTGGTAGCAGAGTAATAGTTATTTC
>NW_011096884.1:0-546 GCF_000146605.3 Meleagris gallopavo
TTTTTATATTTTTTGCATATTCTAAAAACAACAAATATCCAACATCTCATTCCATATAGCAAAAATTGCATTAGGAAATATGTAAAAATAACTGCATCAAAACCACTAGGAAAACTGAAACATCTACTAGGCTGTTCAGAAAACTACAGAGACAAGTGTGTGAAAGTTATCAAATACCAGAAGTTAATAATAATTACGAATTATGCTGAACAAACGCTTTCAATCCCAAAATATTTTTATTACCATCTCTATTTACTAAAAGCTATGTCATAAAGGCCCGGTCACTGACATCCAGGTATCAGACCTATGTCCAGTTCCTCAATCAGTCATTTAGTCAGCATTAGCACATTCAATATTTTCAGATGAATCTGTGACATATTTTGATGTTTCTTTACTTTCCAACTTTTCCTTAACTCTCATCTTCATGTCATATTTTTCATTATTTCCGTGTGTTTGCTGCTATTTATGTGGCCTAACATTATTGTGTTTTAGAAAACTAACATTAAAAAAAATCCAAATTGAATAAAAACACTATGTTTTACAATG
>NW_011096885.1:0-414 GCF_000146605.3 Meleagris gallopavo
CTGCTGTGGCAGTTGTCATAGCCACTGATGTTTTGCTTCTATTTCTCATTTCCTCTGTAGTGTCTGAAGAATGTCTTATTAGTGCCTTTGCACCAGTGCTGTACACTATAAACAGGCATTCAAGCAAATATGCCAACTACTACAAATTTGATTCTGACTTTCTTTTTTGTTTTTTTTTACTTCAGAGTTCTTCTACAAATGCTATTTTTCAGATTAAAACGCAGCCGTTTCAGGGACTCCTCCATGATGGGTCATTAATTCCAAGATTGTGTCATTTGACTGTAGGATTGTATTTGAGAAGACAACTTATGCTGTGGTTTTTCCCTTTGCTCCTTCCCATTGTAGTAGACATCATATGATGATTTCACATGTCTTTTTCATTGTGGAAAAAAGGCTGCCATGGCAAGCCAACAG
>NW_011096886.1:0-429 GCF_000146605.3 Meleagris gallopavo
AAAAAAAAAAATGAAGCAAAACTGTAATCTAATGTTTTAAGAGCGGGGAACAGAACTTGCAGTGTGGAACAGGAGTCCATTTAAGCAGCAAATCTTAGTGGAGAGGAAAGTGTATTTAAATACATCTCTTGAAGGCGTGGAGGTTAGGTGCAGCTACAGACAGGCGTTTAAATGTTATTAAGGTTTTGATACATTGTTTTACTCTATGAGTACTTCTGTTAGGCTTTGCAGACAACTCAGGATTTTCAGGCTTTGTACTTAACTGTCTTTTTCGTACTTGCAATTGAGTTGTACGATAAGAGTGCTACTCCAGTGGCAGGTTTTGACAGTAAACCATGGAGGTCCACTCCAGAGCCATGAAGCGTTTCAATATCCTGAGTTAGGAAGTATTTTGGTGGCATTGAAGTGAAGCTCAGCACGTTTAGTTCT
>NW_011096887.1:0-502 GCF_000146605.3 Meleagris gallopavo
GCGATTCCTATTTAAATCAATATTACATTTCTTTCTTTCATCTAAATATAGTGGCTATGATCCATACTATGCTCCAGCTGCTGTATTTTGCTTTAATGATATAAGGCTGTTGCAGGGACAATTCAATCATCCCCTCAGGGATTTAGTGCACCAAGTTGATCTCTGCTGATACAGAATTTTACAGAGCTACACATGCCACCAGATCTTTCTTTGTATAATTACATATAGCCAGGACACAACAATTAGTAAGCCAATTGTTGATCTTGCAGATTTTCTCTTGGAGCTGTTAGAACAGACAGCAGTAGAATATTTGCTTCTTTAATTTACTATATGGCCCTTAGCCATTGTTAAAAAAAAACTATCAGAGGGATTTATTAAACTATTTAAGTTCCAGCAATGTGGAGATGACTGAAGGCAGGGAGCAACACAGTATAACCCTGCTTTAGCTCCTTGTATATGGATGAGTTAGGATAAGAGCCACAAAGAAGAATGGGGGAAAAGG
>NW_011096888.1:0-450 GCF_000146605.3 Meleagris gallopavo
TGTTAAAAAGATCTCAAAGTACAATATTGTAATTACAATTTGAATTTCAAATACGGAACACAGGGAGCAATGTCTCTTTGGGACATAACTTTTGCTAGTCCTACTGCCTTCAATTTTTATGTTTTCTATTAGAAAAGAGTATTTGCCATTTTTTTTGTAACACATTGACAAACTGCAAAGGCATTTCCACAGACGTAATATACAATGCTACGAATACATTTACTCTAAATATTTAAAGAGGAAAACCCTGGGTACAACAACATAAAAATGTATTTCTAAGCTAATATATGTTTGCATTTTATTTGCTCATTCAACCTCAGCTGAAAAAATGGAGGTGTAATAAATCACCATCATTCTGTCCAAACTTTCGAACTGCATCAGCTGGCCTGAAAACTCTCAGATGTTCCTCACCGACAAGAATTAACAGGCCTGATCCAAGCACAGACCAGG
>NW_011096889.1:0-422 GCF_000146605.3 Meleagris gallopavo
AGTACTTGGCTTTGTCTGCCTTAAACCAAGCAGCCAAACCCACTCGCCCTGTGGGAGGCGTTTCCCTCTCCAGTGTGTGGAAAAGGGGTTTTCAAATGTCATGTTCCAGCTGGGACTCTTTCCTTATATTTATACGTACAGGCACCCCATGTACCTCCTCTTTCACAGGAGGAAAGGTTCCTATAACCTTAGAGCAGCCTCTGCCACTTTAGCGTTTATTCTGAGAATACTGCTATTTATGACACCGCTGGTGAGCGTTGTGTCAATCAGTTATCAGTATAACTGAATGCATTTTCTTAAAGGTCAATTGTCTTCTGTGGATATTACAGTTTGAATACTATTGAAAGGAAGCTGTTAGCATAATTTTCAGCATTTTGGTTTTTCTATAGTCTTGGAATTCAGTGCTAATACCTTTTTTTTTT
>NW_011096890.1:0-431 GCF_000146605.3 Meleagris gallopavo
ATGGAAAGGATTCTAGAGAGAGAAAAAAATAAATAACATCACTACTATAACATACCTATTAAAAATATAAAGGCACTGGTGACCTGGTGGAGTTCTGCTAGTTATCTTAAATATAATCTGATTGTATCCATAAAACCGTGGAGCTCCTTTAATTCCCTTTGATCTTGAAGTCTTATTTATAGGAGGACCTTTGATTGCTTTTAGAGAAAACTGGTAATACTAGAATATTTAGAATTCCCAGCATTTGACAGTCTCTGAAAATATGAGAAATTAATTAAAAACAATTAAATAATTAAATTAATAAAATTAAAAATGCACTTCAGTAATATCCTATGAGGAATAATCTTAGAAATACTGTGATATGCCAACAGATACTGGAAGTGTTTGGGGACAATATTTCATAGACAAAATCATCAGGTCAGCCTGAATAT
>NW_011096891.1:0-441 GCF_000146605.3 Meleagris gallopavo
AGTGTGGACTCCTATGATACATGATTAGTTTATTTTTTTTTCCGATCTACAGTAGATTGCATTTTTAAGACTGAAAATGTATTTGGTCATGTTGTTTGTTCTGTTTAGTTTAGAGAACTTAAACTGGGATACTTAAAGCATAATTTTTTAAAAATTCCCTCTCACTACGTTTATTCTCCTGAATAATTTCCTAAAAGAAAGTTTTCTGGATAATTTTAGGTTCTATTTTATTGCTGAAGCAAATTGAGATGATAAAAAATAAACATTAATCTCTTAATTTTTATATTATTATTATTATTTTATTCTAGTTTATTCTAGTTTCATGATATACAAATTAAAATAAAATTATGAGTTTGGGAGGATCACTGGATAAGTTTTTAAAACAGATTTAATATATTGTTTTCTGGTAACTACAGGATAAGCCTGTTTTCTGTGATTTTT
>NW_011096892.1:0-318 GCF_000146605.3 Meleagris gallopavo
CCCCCTCCATATCCATCTTCCTGTCCTATCTCCTGGCCTCCATCTCCCCTCCGCATCACCTCGACCCCCACATCTGCACTTCCTTATTTGCCCCTGTACACTTTGCATTTCTGTGTATGCCCCCTAAACCACATGGGCTCCCAGATATGCTCCCTGCATCCTCCTATCTGCATCCCCCTACTTGGCTTCTCTGCATCCCCTATCTGCCACCTGCACCCATGCCATCCCATCTGCGCCCTGAGCCCCTATATCTGCCCCCATACACCCCTACCCGGACTCCCTACATGTCCCCTGCACCCCTCCCATCCGACCCCCCTC
>NW_011096893.1:0-467 GCF_000146605.3 Meleagris gallopavo
AGAAGTATTTATCTCATACCATCCCAAATAGTCAGCAATGGAGCGACACTGCACCCGTGAAAATCCAGTTAGTTTTTTTTCCTTTGGTCTATGTTGAGGCCTATTCCAAAGTCCAATGAAATGACAGAAAACCTGACATTCATTGCAGTTGCCTTTCAGTTATACTCTTTACATTCAATGTTAATGAGTAAGACAAAATAAAGGAGTTTATGAAATGAAAATGGAAGTCCAGTATAAAAAGTAGTTGGCAGACCACAGACAAGCATTACGGTAAAGGCAGAGTTATTTGTTTGCTTACTTGAGTGATGGGACGAACCCATAAGTAGTGGCACTGGCCTTCTATTACAAACAAATGGGGCACGCATTGGAGCACGATTCCATGCTGAGCTCTACTGATTCTCACAAATGAGAGTGGGATCTGAGCTCTTTGATATAGAATCTCTAGCTTCTCATTCCCAAGTGCAATA
>NW_011096894.1:0-673 GCF_000146605.3 Meleagris gallopavo
TTCCTTATCTTTTCCTTGTGTGTGATTTTTGGACTGTAAGAAGTCAGAACTTTCCTTCAGAGAAGTATCCTAATGTTCTGCTCCCTGAAATAACCTTAAAAGAAGAATGTCTTAATGAATTTTGTATTTTTTTTTTTTAACTAATTGGTTTGCTCATTTTTACTTTTGACAACTCTAACCACCACATCAAAATTATAAAAGCTTCCTGCCCCTCTGACAACATAGGTTGTTTAGACAGCCATCAGACTTGTGAAGATGTTTTTTGTCTACTTAAAAAGTGGTTATCACGTGCATGTTCTAGATGGTGCTTCTTCCTCTAGTTTGCTGTGTCATTATTGGGTGGCACTGCTGGTTACTTCGCTTTTTCCAGTGCTAACGCTTTGCTTTTCTATGTTCCATCACAAACTGTAGACTTGATCTCAGGCCTTTGCATCCACCAGATCAACTGGGATTTTCTCCTCCAGTTTCTGAAGAATCATGTTGAAATAATAGGGAACCCTTTGTTCTGAGATGATATCAAGCATAATGCGTCTTACACAGATTTGAACTTGACTAAAATGCTGCCTTCAAGAATTGGTTTCGCTTCCATCAAGCTGTAATTACGAACATCTTCTCTGATTGAAAAGTAGAGTTGAAAATGGAATACCCGACAACAGCTTATACCATATAGTAG
>NW_011096895.1:0-503 GCF_000146605.3 Meleagris gallopavo
AACTCAGGCTGAAATCTGCAAAATTTGTTCTATTACAAGGAAATTGTTTCTTTTGCAGAAAAAGCATTAGAAAGTAATAGCAAAGCTTTGGGAAAACCCAACAACTAATGTTGGTGCTTGAAATGGAGACATAACCTTTAAAACCCATTGTGCACATGAAGCTCTCTGGTGTCTCTGAATCTTAGCATCATCTCTGCATCTTTATGCGACTGCGATGATGGATTTACAGACAGCCAATAAACAGTATGCCAGCCCCAGGGAGGTGATTTAAATGAGAGCACAGGGAAAGAAAAGGTGCTCAGGATTCACAGACTCACAGCACAGCCTGAAAGATACCTTAAAGCCCATTCAGTTCCAGCCCCTGCTGTGGGCTGGTTGCTACCCACCAGATTGGGCTGCCCAGGGCCCCATCCAGCCTGGCTTTGGGTTCTGCCAGGGATGGGGGCAACAACAGCTTCTCCAGGCAGCCTGTGCCAGTGCAAGAGTTGAAAAGCAACACAAAA
>NW_011096896.1:0-1574 GCF_000146605.3 Meleagris gallopavo
AGGGATGACCTTTGTCCTCCTGGACCCCCAAAAGCTCAGACTGTATCTGACTCACACAGCATTGGCTGTGGTTGGAGCTGGTGGGATTTTTCCAGCTGTCGTGATTTTTCTTGTTGGGTTGCAGGAGGTTTAAGAGGTGCTCAGCCTCAATTTCTCCCAAGCATGCTTCTTGGCTCTCCTAAGGCAGAGACCTCACCAAACCCAAATCTCCCCCACTGCAACTGAATGGGCCTTGCTGCTATTTTCCACCCAGCCTGGGACCCTCCTGAAACACCACACCACCAACACGGGCACAGGAGTTTCTCTTCTCTTCCAGGCTGAAAGCAAACCAGAGCACTGCCTCACTCTTTGTTGGAGTTTGTCCTTGATATTGAGGTGGGATAAGCTGTTCTTAAATTCATGTGAGAGCGGAAAGGTGATGCTTCCTTGGGCCACACTACCTGGTGCTCCTTGTTATGAGGATTAGGTTTGTGTTTTAATAGGAAATATGTGTTGGAACTGTAAAGTCTGCCTGCAGCCCATTTCCAGCAGCTTTTCAAATTGCTTTACGTGTCCCTGGCGGCCAGGCTGCTACCATCCCTGCACTGATTGCAAACAGGCCGATAGCTTGGGCGCCCGTCTCTTTCCCCACTTGCTGGCTCTGCTCTCACATCATGCTTCTCATTCCTCAGCTCTTCCAAAGTGCATCGGCTCCACTCCCTGCCCTGTGTTTCCACGCTCTCGGCCCTTCTCGTGGATGTCCTGCCCTGACCTTGCAGGGTTTGGCTGCTCCTGGCCCCAGCAGAATGCGGCAGTGCTGGTGATGAGGTGCCTGGGAAGTGGAGTTTCACCTCCGACATGGGTAATGAGCTGCAATGTTTGGGTTTCCCTGCTGGACCCTTTGGCTGTGTTGAGGAATAGAAAGGGTCTCTGCTGCAGAAGGACAGAGAACAAGCTCTGCATTCCTGCATTGAAGGGGCTGAGTGCCCCATTTTGAGGAGCATCTCTGCAGCATGTCTCCGGTTCCCACGCTAATGAGAAACAGCTTGAAGTGTGCCTAAGCCTCCCTTGCTTTTCCCACATTTACAGAAGATTAGCAGGGCTTGGTTTGCCTCAGAACCTTCCAGCAAGCCATCAGGAGGGAGAGCCCCTTACCCATGCTGCCTCATTAATAAAATCACTTCCAGAAACTGCAGTGCAGGTGGGCTGGCCGTCTCCACACAAGGGTTTGTTTTTCTTGGTCATCCCATGTTGGCATCACTGATACTACCTGCATGGTTTCCTGGAGCTGGCCATGCACTCCATCTCTTCCACATGAGCCCACATGTGGACAAATACAGTCCTGTCCCATAAATGTCTCGGCTATTCCCAGGGGATGATTAAGAGACCTTACCAGTGACCTATTCCACATCCAGATGAGGAATACTGGACTCTCTGCAGGGTTCCATAGGATGATTTGAATTGGAATGGATCTTTAAAGGCCATCTGGTCCAACTCCCCTGCAATGAACAGGGACATCTCAGCTCCATCAGGTGCTCGGAGCCCTGTCTAGCCTGGCCTTGAATGTCTCTAACACTGTCCACATGGTGAATGTC
>NW_011096897.1:0-471 GCF_000146605.3 Meleagris gallopavo
CTGTACATTCAGCTGTATGTACACAGAAGACTGCAGAGATAGAAGATGCGTAGTGGTCCCTGCTCCAAGGGTGACAGGCACGAATGTTCTCAGACTGGAACCTGTGCTGCTGAGTTGATTCAGCTCTGAGCTCAGTCTGATGTGCCTTGTGAAGATAAAGCAGCAGCTCCATCCATGTTGCCACCGCACAGGAGAGCTTTGTGGCTCCAAGTCAGCTGTGACACGAGCGCAGGGAACATGTGTTGGCATTTAGCATACAGCATAGCTACAGGTCTGTTTAAATAGCTGTTGGATGTCCATTTACACCATTACCAACATCTACCTCATACTCATGTTTATGGAACTAAGCTGCTTTGAATATTTTATACGTCTGTGTGTGTTTGAGTTCTAGGCCTTAGTTTTATAAAAACTCCGTGGAGTTCAGATATTGATTACACTTGTGTATAGTGAAAATGCCATCTGTTGTTCAGG
>NW_011096898.1:0-414 GCF_000146605.3 Meleagris gallopavo
TATGCCCCCAGCTGCTGGCAATAAGGGACTAGTTTGGTTTTTTTGTTTTGTTTTGTTTTCCCAAATAAGACAGGGCAATTTCACTTTTACATAGTTGAATAGCATGTTTCATGTTGAATATGTTTTCTGAAGTATCATGAGTTAAAGATATTTCTGTTTTACTTTTCTGCCAAGTATTCCATCACAGCATCCTCACCTTTTCAGTAACAAACTTACTTTTTTATACGAAGTAACTTAAAATGAAGCCTTCTTCAATCGGAATCAGGCTTATTTAGAATCAGCCCTTTCAGAACTCAGGAATTCAGCCCAGTGGACACCAACTACAAAGCACTCCATGTGAGAGTGCATCATTCAGGAATCAGTGCTGTTACTTCTACGGTTCTACTGAAGGCCTCAGCAATGCTTTCAAACTTC
>NW_011096899.1:0-486 GCF_000146605.3 Meleagris gallopavo
TGAGGATTCTTGCAGAAGATTGCCCACTTTGCATTTGTGTATAGCCGTCTGTAGGAACATGCCCATTTCAGCAGAAGTTCTTAAAATGTTCACTCTTGTGCTAAATGATACCCTAAAAATAAGTTGTACCTAGGCCTCAGATGCTTAAGGTGAAAAAATCAGCAGGGTCAATTTTTTAGGGACAAATGCCTGACCCTTCCTTAGCTTTAGTCTTAGGGTAAAATTTAGGGCCTCTTTTGAGTTGAGAAATTTGTTAGAGCAAACGTTTTTTTGGTAGTCTGTGCCTTCTTTTGGCCATGGAAGCAGTGGCCTTGTCACCCTCTCCTGACCTAGGGGGGTTGGCCTTGGCTGAGGCTTGGCCCAGTGCTGGTAAAAGAACCAGAAGAGAAATGGCTTTTGGGCTATGCTTATTTGGCCAGCCCCTCTGCTCTGCTTACATTAATTCAGAATCCTTTACTATTACACTGGAATCATCACTTCCTGAAA
>NW_011096900.1:0-496 GCF_000146605.3 Meleagris gallopavo
TAGGATCCTGAAGAGGCCATTTGACCAAGATTCAAACATCAAACATGTGATGAACATTGGGTCAGAGCTACTTACTCCAACCCAGGTTAATGCTGCCTTCCCTGCTGGGAAGGAACTGGACTACTACTACAGTGTACTCAAATCTATAAAGACGCTTGAGTTAGTGGAGTAGTAAGGGAATGGTCAGTTAAATTTTACACTGAATGAACCCAACTCAAATTCAGTGAATGTTAAGTGGCAAATCCATCTTTTAGTGTCTGATTTTAGCACTTCATTCTAACGATAACTTGACTTCCCTAAACAGAACCCAGGGTACCACAAAAACCAAGATGGACTTTCCCCCCTCCCTACATTGTCAAGTGGAATTTGAAGTCCCAGTTTAAATAGGTCATACAGAAGTTAAGAATGAGTGTATTCTGCCTGAAGTCCTCTAAAGAGGAGTTATTGCAGCTGTGGTATAAAGACTGGCAGCCTCAACACACTCAGCCTGCCAAAT
>NW_011096901.1:0-389 GCF_000146605.3 Meleagris gallopavo
TTCCCTAAAGCAGATCAATAACATCAATGCTTTGAGCTCTAGAATAAATAAAACCTCATACTGGTAACAGTCTAATGGTGCTTCAAGCTGCTCACACCTGATAATAATTTATAGAAGTTAGGACTTGCAAGGCTCTTTTCTTCTTGTCATTATGGATAAACTAGAGGTCTCCACTCAGGACATAACTCAGACCGAGAAGAGAAAAAAAAAACACAAAAAAGAAAATAAAAATAAGGAATTTAGTTGTCTGAAGTGTGATCCTAACTCCAGCACAGTGACAGCCCAATGTGTCATTCTGCAAGTCTGAGACCAACAGCAGTAGACTCAGGTGTGCTCTTTCAAATTTTAAGGGAAGATTTCACATTTAAGCTTGTGGTCGTTTCTAGCTT
>NW_011096902.1:0-502 GCF_000146605.3 Meleagris gallopavo
CTAGTGAGAATAAGTCACATCACAGTTGAAAAAAATTCAAAAAAGGAAAATGGGTAAGCATTGCTAATTATCCATTTTCTCCCATTTCCAGTGCCATCTTAACCCTTTAAGTAGCTCTGGGCATTTGCATGTGGAGAGGATTCAAAATTAATCAGTGAATCCCACTTACACAGCATGCCTGCAGCACACACTCAAAAGCCCAGTACAGGAAGATGTAAAGAGGAAATCTCTGTGAGTCAGCCTACAACAGGTCTCACATAAGACCAGCACCACACTAGGAATGGTCTAAGCAGCCATTTGGGACTTTCCAGGAGCCTAAGCTCCATAGGTGTGTGCTTTGATTTGGCAGCAGTCATTTCACATCAATTTAACAAACATGCAAATAAAGATCATAGTTTTTTTTGAGTGCTGTATCATTGAGCAAGCTCTTAATATCTCGCAGGAGAAACAGCACTGTTATGTATAAAATCAGCATTTATTTAAAAGTGAGAAGATGGTAGCA
>NW_011096903.1:0-366 GCF_000146605.3 Meleagris gallopavo
AAAAAAAAAAAAAAAAAACAGAAAAGAATACGCTACACTTTATATTTGGCTTATATGTATCTGATTAAAAAGGCTTGTTTGCTAAGTATAATAGCTGAACAGGCATGGTGAAAAAACTACGAAAAATTGCCAAAAAAAGAAATAAAAAGGTAACTTATGGAAGACAGGCAAATTAAATTATTAATATATTCAGAGCCATATTAGCAATAGTGTACTATTCAAGAAGAACGTTGCAAATGCGAAAACTGAATCATGAAATGGTATTTCAAGTCAGATAAAACTAGTTTCAAGTTATGAAATAAGCACTAATTAATTTCCCTGTATTACCTGTGACATTATTATAACAGAATGTGAAGTTTATTTTTG
>NW_011096904.1:0-350 GCF_000146605.3 Meleagris gallopavo
AGCCCCCCTGCCATGTGCAGGGTCACCAACCACCAGACCAGGCAGCTCCACAGTGGATTCGTTCCAATCTGCATCTGGGACTAATTTCTCAAAGTTGAATTAACCTCTGTTTACCATGGAATCATGCACTGGAATCAACTGCACTGAAAACTGCCTGCACAACAAAAACCTTTTTCTATTCCATATGTCCCCTGTTTCTCTACTTAGAGCAGAACTTCTGATAAAATAAGGCTTTCATAAATGATTTCTAACAGCAGTAATTACCATTGACATAATATCATTAAGAATAAAGAACTGGAAAGGCTCTCAGGAACTTTTTTTTTTTTTTCTTTTAAACTTTTTCACTTCAC
>NW_011096905.1:0-419 GCF_000146605.3 Meleagris gallopavo
AAAAAAAAGACCAGAGGCCTTTGACCAGATCCGAGAGCAAAATGGAGTGCATAATTACTGCTAGCAAAAAGACTAAACCACACGATAATATTTAATCTGAGATGAGCCAGTGCTAGGACAAGCAATGATTCCAGCCCTGTTTAGAAGCCAAATTAAGTACTGAGTGGTGCCTGGTAGGGAAATGCTAGGTGCAGTGAAGTTAGTGGTCTAACTCCCCTTAGTATCAGCTGGGGCAGGATTTGACCTTGGACCTGCAGAGAGTACTGTGAGAGTTTCTCCTGGCCTGTAAACCAAGTAACTGAGTGTTATTACGTACACGTGCACACAATAGTGCTTAGAGCCTGTCTGCTGAGGTCTTTCCTTGGGGATCCATATAAAATTCTTCTCACAAAAGCTGCCCTGTGTGCAAACAGAGGAAA
>NW_011096906.1:0-363 GCF_000146605.3 Meleagris gallopavo
CCATACAAAGGAGTATCTTTCTTTTAAAAGATTTGCGGAAAAGTTATAATATCAGTGACCTTGAAGTTATTAACCTATTATTTGATTCTTACAGCAACTATACCCCAAGACTGTTTGAAATATGGAGAGCAGGAATGAAAGTCCTTCACGACACGAATTTAAACAAAACGTTTGAAGAAAAACAGATATTGTCTATCATTTCTTCCATCTGTTGCTGCCGAAGGAGTTCAGTGAGTCTTCCTTACCACACAATGCTTCACTGAAGGCTAGAGCGGTGGATCTCATGTTCTTAGCCTTGAGCCCTTTTCTTGAGAATAGAGACAGCAGTGCCAGAACAATCCAGAATTGCTCTGCTAGGGATGT
>NW_011096907.1:0-464 GCF_000146605.3 Meleagris gallopavo
ATTCAGCCTGATATTTTTCCAGTTTTCTTTTTTTCTGTTTTCAGAAAACAGAACTGATGATCACAAAAGGGGTAACTTTTTTTCAGTAAAAATCATTTGTGTTGGTTCCTGTGACCATTTTTCTATAAGAAATGTTGCCATTCACTTGGATTCTGGCTCCTTGCAGTGGGAATCCCATGTGTGATGAAAGGCAATGTTTGGGTCATGTGAAAACTTCTCACCTCCTCCGCCATGTGAAAATTATTAGCCGTTTCTCCACAAAAAGTCACCTTCTGGTTCCAACAACGGCTAACATGTCATGATGGGCTGAGCTGCCCTGTAGTGTGCTGGTGTGGGAGGATGGGGCTCTTGGAAGAAATGCTCATGGAATGAAGGACACAGACCTGATGTAGCAGGGTGAAGAGTTGGCCCCGCTTCAAACTGAAATTTGCTTGTTGTGAATTACAGCATGTCTCACGTTATTT
>NW_011096908.1:0-430 GCF_000146605.3 Meleagris gallopavo
AAAGGGCCCAAGGAGCTGGGAGGGTATGGAATTAGGACAGATGACTTACACTGGCCGAAGGGATATTCCGTACCACATTGTGTCAAATGGAAGGAGTTTTGCAGGGACTGGGAGCTCATCTGGCTGTCTTCGGTTGTTTGGGAGCGAGCTGGGCATCGACTGGGGAGCGGTAAGCAATTCCATATGCATTTTTTGCAATATACATATATATGTGCATTTGTCGTAATTATCTTTTTCCTTTTCTCTATCTTAGTAAATACACTCCTAATAAAAACTCTCTGAAGAAAACAATTAGGTCCCAGCTGAAACTAAGACATATCCACTACATGGGTTACTGTTACCTCAGTAACAGTGAATTAACAAGATAATTGAATTTCATGCAATTTATCAATCTGAAATTTGTGGTTCCCTTTTGTTTGTTTACCCATTC
>NW_011096909.1:0-471 GCF_000146605.3 Meleagris gallopavo
ATGCGGTACAACATTCACCTGATTGTTTCTGCACCAAAAGTGATCATTAGGATAACTGAGTGCACAGCAAAACTGATTTTTTACCTGAATTAAGTGATGTAATGAAGCTTCCAAGTACTGCCCCTCACTTCAGTTTATGTCAGCTTATAGCTAGGAATTGGTGCTCAACGTAAAGAGAAAGAGTTTTGGAACTATTTCCTATAAAGGAGACTCTTTATAGGACTCCTATAATGGAGACTTGTGTGCATTAGAAATACACACAAATCTTAGCAAGTAAGCATTACCGATTTAAAAGACACCGAACTCAGCAGAGTTTAAAATTAACCAATAAAACCACACTAAAATCAGTGAGGTTTTGAAATCATTCCTCAAAGTGCAATTTAAGTGTATTCCCCACAAAAGCTAAACAACAAGGCGAGAGTGGCATAAAAATAATTTTTTACTAGCCGTTCCAGCAGTTTCACCACTTTT
>NW_011096910.1:0-353 GCF_000146605.3 Meleagris gallopavo
ACAGCTAATTTCCACCACTGTTCATACTGCTTAACAGCATGCAGCACGCACACCTCTACAGATTATGTGACAACAGAAGACCTATTGCTCTTTTCCTCAACTTTGAGCAGTAGGACAGGGCTGTAGATTCAGCTCAGGATGGGCAACATTGTGAGAAAATATTAACCCATGTATTTTATCGAAGTAAGCAGTGTCACAAGAGTAGTTGCATGTCTCATTAATACAGATACCAACTACAGCTTAAGCATTCATACTTCCTCACCTTATTAGTAATGGCTCCTTCCGATGAGCTTCGATGACTTGCACCTTCTTTAACATACTAGTACTGTGATGTCAGTTTAACACAAATCTAA
>NW_011096911.1:0-2047 GCF_000146605.3 Meleagris gallopavo
AAAGAGATAAAAATGTAACGAGCTGATAGTCTGGGGGAAGAGACCTGAGTACCTGAGGACAGAACACAGCAGAGTTCTAAAACACAAGTCTGTCTCTTGGGGTCTCCATTACACCAAGAAGTGCCTCTTGTGTAACGCTGCTTTTGAATTAATATGTAGACTAGCTGTTCTTGGCTTTAAGAAAGGCTATAGCTAGACAGAAATTATTCTTTTAAAATACACTCTGTATAAAAACATGCACAAAGTTATTTAAACCCAAGCTGCCCAGTCATACTAAGGCTTCAGCCAACGCTTTGCAAAGCCTTTGACTGACTGTTGATGTTAGATGAGCACCTAATAAACTTAATTAAAGTTTAATTAGTATAAGTAGGCTGAATGTGGTAGGTCAGCAGGCACAGCATGGGCTAAAACACTGTTGGCAATAATCAACCTGAGAAAAAGGGGGAAAAATTCCCTTCTAAAAAGTAAATGCCTCTAAGTTTAGACTAGCTGTTGCTTCCCTCACTGCCGTGTTGCTTTTTCCGTTTCCTATGTAATACTGACCACATTTGTCCTTCACATTTCTACTGTACTGTTTTCAGGAGTTTTCCCCCCAAACAGTCTTCTTAAGACTTGCAATATGACACAGAGAGGCATGTGTCACTGTTTTCTACCATTCCTTTTCTTTGAATAAAGTACCAGATTATGAATGCTGAGATTAAACATCCCAGCTGAGCATACTAAAGATCAGATAATCATTAAAAGGCTTAAGTGGAATTCTGCTATGCATCTTTAGTCTTGCTGGCTGTCATTGTTTAGGATGTCTTTCACAGCTAGGGATGGCATTTGCTTTGAACAGAAATTTGAATTTAATTCGGATATTCTGACATGCGGATGACTCTGTTGACCTATGATGATCTCTGCTTTTAGTCCTAAAACTAACTGTCCTGCTCACTGGGTGCTAGTAGGCAGCACCACTGAGTCACCAAAGTCTGCTGATGCACCCTTGGCCTCTTCTACACAAAGGTGTGCTCTTGCTGTCCAGGATAGCTTAGGGGCATCAACATTCTTTTTGAGTCAGATTTGCTCATGGTAGTCTTGTTAATCCAGTAGATACTGTGGTTTCGTGTTATGTGTTTTCTTCCTTCTTGCATCAGGAATTCAACTCTGGCCATGAAACCAAGTGCTGGTAAGTCACAGTGTTTTGCAGTCAGCTCTAGCTTGTTTCTTATTTTATCCGTTTTGATTTGATCATCTCTAAAAATAATCTGCAATGCAAGATACTGCAGTACTGAATTCCCCAGCTGAGCAAGTGGAACATGTTGAGAGGGTTTTTTGGATCAAAGTGCTAGGAGGGCAGCCAAAAGTGAAAGTCAGGTTAAAGTTCAGGAGTATCCTCTGGATACAGAAAGTAACAGCATACAAAAAGCTGTTGTTCTCATGAGCCTTTATTAGGTGCTGGAAAAGCCTCTACTACAGTTGAGATGAATTAGAAGGAATACAGAATACCCTCTGGGATCATATAGTGTCTGGGAAAATCTAGAGGAGTAGGAAGTATTTAGAGCAATGGTCTCAGACACAACAAATGAAATCCTCTGCCCACAAAAGCCATATGTCAGACTGGCTAAAAGTTCCAGTGCCCAAATTCTGCTATTGTAACATACTTAAGATTTCTTGTTGGGCCATTATCAGTGAGCATATGCAACAACCTGGAGGCCTGCAAAATATGTGAGGAATCTGCTACAGAAGGAGAAGAATTATATAGTTTTGCTAAGGATAATAAGAAGGCTTGAAGGGAGGTGTCAATCTTCAGAGGTGTACAAGCAAAGGTATGAATAGTGGACCCCAGGCCCTTCTTAAATAGGCACCCAATGAGTTAGTGTCAACTGGAGCTACAGCCACGTGTATGCTCCATGGTCATACAGCTATTTCTCAGTAGTAATGTTGGACAGGTAACAGACAGTGACAAGCTGCTGTCTGAAATGCTGGAAGGCACTGAAAGGAAATTACAGAGGATGTTAATGCTTAGCATTCTCCAGCAAACCTTCTCTGGAAAGTGAAGACATAA
>NW_011096912.1:0-540 GCF_000146605.3 Meleagris gallopavo
GTCATCAGGGTGCAAAGTTGAACAATCGTAAAAGAAACAATTTAACATTCATGAGTTCATCTACACTTACCAAGCATGCTCTAGTTTTCATTTCCAGCTAGTAGTGCCATTCTCTTTCAAGAGAAATTGAATACTAGGGTTTAAAAAATCCAAATGATAAATTTCTCACTGCAGCTATGGCTTCCTCAAGATTAACCTTCCCTCTGCAGCAGACAAAACCTTTCTTTGCCTATGGATTTGACTGAGCAGGTAGCAGTGACTGACCTGTGCAACCTATGATAGATACCTGCTTTAGCAGGGGGTTGGACTCTATGATCTCTTGAGGTCCCTTCAATTCCATGATTACTTAAGTCTGTTCACTTGGGATGCTACAGTACATTAAAACTGTGTTTTTTTTAATATTAGTTTTTCTTATGTGAAAATGCTGAATACTGGCAGTAGGTGAGTAGTTTAAATATAAAAAGTGTCTTGCTGAAACAGCTGTCTCAGAAATATTGGGGCTAACTTTTGGGTCTTATTGCTGATTTTTTTTTTTTATTA
>NW_011096913.1:0-429 GCF_000146605.3 Meleagris gallopavo
CTAGACCTTCTGCAGCACTTTTAGAAGAATGTGTAATTGAACAATTGAAAAGAAGTTTGTTGAAACAGTTGTGGATTCAGTCTCAGTATCCTCAGACTCTATGGCTCAGCAGTGCAATGTATTTACAAACTTTCCTCCAATGTCAAATATTGGGATGTGTAGAAAACTACCAAGAAAAAAAAAAAAAAGTTAAGCTAAAAATGTATGAAAAATATGAATATACAAATTATATTTATTGCAAGGCATGTATTAACATAGTGATTTTTTCCTCCAGTCTCAGAAAACCTGAAGGCAGCAAAGCTTTTGTATCACATATGTATAACAAGCATTTATGCTTATGTCCACTTTTTGTCTCTACTGAGTAAGAAGATGTGATTTGGTCTGCAGCTTGCCAAAGCCATTAGCTGCTCGAGTAATTCTGGGAGGTTC
>NW_011096914.1:0-447 GCF_000146605.3 Meleagris gallopavo
GGTTACTGCAGTCTGCCTTTTTGAAGTGTCACCCTACTATGCTTTACCCTCATTAGGTTTATTTCTGCAGCTTTTACCTTGAGAACCACATATACTGTTAGATATTAGAGTTATTAGATATTAGATATCAAAGCTGAGCACTTTTGATCAACTATTAACTTATCTGTTTTTAATCTGTTGGTTTCTTGTCTTCTAGCCTTTTTTTTAACTAGAGAGTGGAAACCATTTAATCTGTGCTTATGAAAATTCTCTTTAGTTTGAGTAAATTATGAGCTGTTTGCTCAAATGAAGTTAAAAAATATTCTTAATCATCATCTATGAATCATTTACAGTATTTGTTCCTGTCACAAGAGATTTGTGAGCAGCAAAGTGGCTGATTTAGGTTCACTTCTGAAGGGATTTCAACACATTTCAGTATTATTTGCATCTCCCTATGCATATTTAAAA
>NW_011096915.1:0-447 GCF_000146605.3 Meleagris gallopavo
TTCAGACATTCTTCTGTTTTCTTATTTAGGCTTCTAACTATTTTCAAGTAGCTCTCTCTCAAAGTATATTTAGCATGCATTTACTTCAGAGGGAAACATGTAGATTTTTGCAGCTGCCCTCCTTATGGCCTTCCCTCTGCCCCCACAGTAGGCAGCAGAAAATTGAGACAGCAAACCACGTTTGCCTGCGGTTAAGATCAGTGGAAGTGCTTTCTGGCCATCCCTTGGAGAAGGCTTATGTGGGCCGTGCCCTTGTCCCATGTGTGCCCCCCCTGCACTGGGAGGGACATGCCTACTGGGGGCTGGGGTAACGTGGTGCTGCAGAACAGGGGGAGCTCTTGCAGTGCTCCATGTAACGTTCATGCAAGGCCAGGGCAAGCAGGCAGCTAAACCTGTAATTTGTGCACATTCTAAATTTATTTTGACAAATGTACATCTTATAGAGGG
>NW_011096916.1:0-547 GCF_000146605.3 Meleagris gallopavo
AAGGTCCTACTGAAAATTAATTCTTTGAAAACACGTATTTGAATTTTATTTATTTATTTTAATAAGAGAAGGAAAAAAGAACGTTATCAAAAACAAAAACAAAAAAAAACAACCCATCTCTCGCAGGGAGAAAAACAACCCTCTTAAAGCAAGGTGCACAGAGTTGCATGCAGCATTAACAAAAAAAAAATCATCATCATCATCATTTGCTGACAAAACAACTTTGCCTACAAAAAATTTCACAGATGTGAACATTTTAGTGACAGCTTAAAGTGAGAAAACACTTAGAATTACCATCAATATTGTTCATCATTCATAAAATTTCTTGTGATCATGAATGGTACCGGAGAGACTTCTTTGCAGCCAACACAAAATGCTCTGTAGCAATTACGAAGGAACAGGTACAAATGAGAAATTATTTTCTATAACAAAAGTTTTCTGTAATTTTATTTTTCTTGTCGGGCAGGCACTGGAACAGCAGGTTGGCTACAATGTTTAAATTTCTGTCTTGAGCCAAGGATAACAGAAGCAGTAAAAATGATCTTGT
>NW_011096917.1:0-400 GCF_000146605.3 Meleagris gallopavo
GCATTAGTTTTAGCATCCTTTTCAAAACACATGCTTCTAAAAAAAAAAAAAAAAAAAGCAAAAAACTACACCAACCCTCAGTGTGAAGTTAGGAAAAACAGGTGTAGAAAAAACACACTTAGAAGGTAAAGCATAAATACTGTGCCCCATTTCATACTTCATGCTTAAAGCTTTCTGCTTAGCAACATTTCAGCATTGCTAAGTACTTCTCCAAGCATGCCTTATTTAGATAAACATAGTTACAGGAATGGAAAAAAGTCTTGTCTACAAATAGAACACTAGTGACAAAAAATTAAAGAGACATCTATAAGACCTATGAACTACGTATTGGAGAACTGTGTTCAACTCACACTGCATAGCACTGAAATTTAATTAAAGTATATGTAGAATATGCACTCTA
>NW_011096918.1:0-840 GCF_000146605.3 Meleagris gallopavo
AATATATTGGACTATTGTGGATGTTTCTGCATGTCTTCTCTTCCAACCTATACCTTTATCTTCTAAAGCCAACTTTTAAAAAATATTTCAGCAAGACCTTATTCATTTTTTTCTGTATTTTGCTCACATCTTATCTTTTAAAGCAATACCCAGAATGCTCATAGGAGAAAACAAATCATCATACATTCTTTCTCTCATTCAATTATTTTTATACAGTATTGAACTGTAATAGTGAAAATATCTGCTCTCTGATATAAAACTTGAAAGTGATGTTTGAGGCCTACAGTTGCAGCAGATAATTAAAAAAGGTATTAAATACACTGACCCTTTCAATAATCAGATTTGCAGTGACACTGCTTCTCTGATGAACAATGAAAGAATCATCAAGGGTAATATGCAGTAAGACAAGCTGTGATCTAGCAAGTGACAATTGTTTCCATGGTATTAAAATATTTTGAACATTCCCTTCTTCTGTTTGTGTAACAAGCTTGTTAGATTGCTCAGGTTTATTTATTTATTTCTGTAGTTACACAGAGAACAATTATTTTGTCATCATTTTCGTGGGAAAGGAAAAATATCCCGTAGTTTAATCTCTGTGGCACAGTCTTAAAATTTCTATTAATTAAATGATGAATTGGAAACTGTCATTAAAATACACTAAATGCAACAATTAGACACTATTGCCATTATTTTTAATGCTTAAAGCACAGGCCAAACACTGTAAGGGCAAATTAAATTCTAAGCAGGACGGTAAAGACCAGAGTTAGAACCACTGAAGTTATAGATAAATTTGGGGATTTCTGTAGGTTTCTGTGATGTCACTGCAGTGTTGAAAAAGGT
>NW_011096919.1:0-1452 GCF_000146605.3 Meleagris gallopavo
AGGCCGTTCCCATATATTTCCATTTGTTCATAGTTGCAAACTGAAAGACAACAAGAACAGTCAGTTGCTCTGCAGGCTGTGTAAAATGTGCATTTATTTGAATAGCTGTGTTTATTCTAATTTACTTCAGATATGGTCCTGATGTACTTAGTTAGCTGTATAAATAATAACATTCGGCTGTTTATATGTATTTTTATATTCCCTGATAGTTTCTACAATCGCTTGTACCTATGTAGCATCTTCAGTCTCTTCTCTGGTGAATGTAAGGAAGCTGATTTGAGAACAAAAATTTAATTGTAGTTTTCAGTAGACAAAAGCTTACCCATCTCAGAGAATTCATCATTGCCACAATTGCCACAATTTATCATTGTACTGCATGTGCTAGAAATAGTTTCATATCATGCCACAGAGGTACCAGCAATTCTCATCAACGGATAACATGGAATGTTGCAAAATTGTTCCAGTCAGATAATATGCAAAATGGAGCAGATGGGCTGTAACAGCTGTAATGGCTGAATGTTGTTTTGCTCAATTAATGTTCACAAGCAAGCTCAGGGTCAGCTTAGACCCTGTTGCTGATATTGTGAATACCTCTAATCTGTACTCATGTCGTGAGCTACTACATTGCTTGAGAAGCCAGTAACAAAAAGCCACGGTAGAATGCCTTACCTGTAATGGTTTGTTTTGGAAGTGAATGTGTGGCAGTTCCCACTGTATGATATATACACTCAGTGTTTCAGTTCAGCAGAAAAGGTGATAGATCCAGCTGGGAACACTTTGAACCTCTGTAGGAAAAGCAAGTAATGCAGTTCTTGCCAATCTTTTTTAGTTTCCACTCATTTCTAGGCCAAGCATAGTCATTAGTTTAAGGCTGGTAATAAGAAAGAGAAGCAGGAAAGAGATGTGTTGCCCTGGAAGATGAACTTTGTTATGCATAGAGAGTACTTATATATGTTTTCAGCCACTATGCTTATGTAAAGCTTTAGGCTTTGTATGTATTACATACTCTATAATATATTCTAAACTATATTCTATGTGATCAGTCATTCATTACTCAGTATGCATTTCTAAAGTTACCTTTGAATGATAAGTCATCATCTTTAGGATTTTATTTTTTTGTTCTTTTTTTAGAGCATTAATATTTTGGAACGGAAGGCTTCTTCGGGAAGCACAGACCCTTCCTTAAGCAAGCAGTTCCTTGAAACAGACCCTATCTCTCTGTCCAAGGTAAGCAAGAGCACAGAATGCGATCCAGGCATCGTCTTTCCTTCTGTTCTTACATCGTAGGTTTGGCTAAGCTTTAGGGTATTGGTTTTTATGATTCTGTCATTGAATGCATTTTCAGCCTGCCCCAGAGCTTCCTATTTGCTGCCTTAGGTGTCAGGGAGGCTAGTAATCTTTATTAGATTTTGTATTAACAAAATTAAGGGTTTGGTGGTGGAGATTGTTTTT
>NW_011096920.1:0-1244 GCF_000146605.3 Meleagris gallopavo
CTGCTTGACCAACCCGGCGGCTGCCTATGGCAATGTCACTGCATCAATAGACAAGCAGAGAGCCAGTGATATCATCCATCTGGACTTCAGGAAGGCCATTGATGCAATGTCCCGCAACATCCTTCTCTCCCAGTTGCAAAGACACGGATGCGATGGGTGGACTGTTCGATGGACAAAGAACCGGCCGCGGGATCGAGTCCAGAGAGCGGCGCTCAGTGGCTCCACGTCTGGATGGCGACTGGTGGCGAGTGGCGTCCCAAAGGGGTCCGTGCTGGGGCTGGGACTCTTCAGCATCTGCATCAGTGACAGCACCGGCGGGGCCGGGCGCACACTCAGAGAAATTGCTGATGACACCGAGCTGTGGGGAGCGGCGACACAGCAGAGGGACGGGACGCCAGGTGACCTGGTAACAGCCTTTCGATACCTAAAGGGGAGCTAAAGGGAAGAAGTAGGGAAAATTGAGGTTATATTAATATATTAAAATATTACTTTAGAATCCAAAGGTAACTCTTCAAGAAGCAGTATGAAAGGTCAATGACAAGGAAATAAGCGATGAACTATTTTCATATAAAAAAATCCTTGCTAAATCTCTCCCCAGCAAAAAGGAAGCATTCTGGGCACTGTTAGCAGCAGCTCAGAGAACATCTCGCCCCACAAAGTGCGGCACGTTCTTTTTGCTCACAGGCCCCTCATTTCTCTAATCAGTGTCAGATTCACTGCAGATACATGGACCAGAACAGCCGTTCGGTTCTGCTGAGGTAGGAACCCACTGCTGGGACGTCCCACAGTCCCATTCCCTGCCATTTCCAGCACTGGGGGGGAAAGAAAGAGCAACTGACTTCACCTACCCAGACGTCTGCAAGGCCTTCGACGCGGTCTCACGTCACAGGGAGAAGCATGGAGGAGAGCTCTGGTGGCTGCAGAAATCGAGACGCTGCTTTAAAACAACACGACTTACTGGGCACCAGACACCAAAGACAAGGCTCAGGTTAAAAAGCCTCCCATCCCCGTGGATGTGGCAACAGCTGCCTGCTCACCCAGCAAAGCACTCGCCCAGCACATGCCTTTCATAGAACCGTAGAATTAGCAAGGCTGGAAAAGATCTCCAAGATCATCCAGTCCAACCACCCACCTACCACCACCATTTCCCGCTGAGCCGCGTCGCTCGGTACAACACCCAATGCTCCTTGAACAAACCCGCAAGGACAGTAACAATATCACCTCCCTGGGCAGCCCGTTCCAGC
>NW_011096921.1:0-466 GCF_000146605.3 Meleagris gallopavo
AATTGCTTTTTATACTCCATAAAAGTTAGCAGTTTATTCACCGGCAGCAGGCCAGGAGAGTTCCTCCAACAGACACAGATTTCTCAACTGCATATTCGCTTCCGTACCTGACATACACGATCTCCTTCTCCCCTTCCCCTCCCCCAGTTCCTCACATGCGTTTCTGCAACTGTCCTTTACCTCAAAGTTAAAGCTGTGCCAAATCGAGAGCAGTAGCACTAAGGGGTGGCCAGAAAATAGGACAGCAGAGAGTTCTGAAGTTAACAGAAGAGCATCCAGTTCCTACCACCTATCAATCATGTTTCTGGTTTCTTCATGTACAGAGCAGGCCATGTTGCACAGCTGCCTCTCACCTTAGGGACTTAACTCTAGAGATACAGCACAGTCCTTGAAGAAACTCAGCCCTAAAGGCCTGTGGGATTCATGTGGAGAGATCCCATCCCAGCCCATCAGTCCAGCCACCAAT
>NW_011096922.1:0-528 GCF_000146605.3 Meleagris gallopavo
AAAGGGTGCAAGTCACCCCAGAAACTTTCAGCACTTTGGTCAAAACACCTAGCAATTGGGTGTTTTAGTGCATTTTCTTCCCAAGGCATCCACTGAGCCTTCTCATCAATTAAGTTCACATACCTCTTAATTTGAGAGCTTGTTTGGCATTTAATAAGAGAGTATATTTTTCCCGTTGTTCTTTAACCTATAATTTTTACAGCAGCTACTAAGGGCAACCTGAATAATGGAATACTTCCTCTCCAACTCCCACCTTCCAGGTATTATTCACTATTTCTTTTCAAATGTAAAAAGTAATGGCAGCTTGTTAGTATCCACATACACAGGAGGTTGGAAGCCCAACCTTCTCAAATTGGACCAAATATTGCACTCATTTACACCCTAAAAGTCAATGTGAATGGAGCGGTAAGACAGACTATCAACTACAGTCAGTTTGTGACTGTTTTGTTTGCTCTAACCTACATGTCCCCCCCTTTTCTGGCTTTTCATTTGCTTCCACTTTATATCAAATTTGTGACATGAACAAAT
>NW_011096923.1:0-445 GCF_000146605.3 Meleagris gallopavo
TTTCTCTTTTGGAGGAGCTTCTTCAATAGAGAACAAAACCCAAATTCATAAAAGTGGATGATGATGTGAAATAACTGCTGGCTTTGGCCCAGTACAACACTTCTTTTCTGAATTAACATGACAGTTAAAATAATATGTCATTTGATTTTCAGGAAAACAAGAAACAGATCATTTTTGCACAGTGCTTATTTACTTTGATGTTTCAACGTGAATGTAGATGTGATAGTAATTCTTTATATTCATGCTATAGAATAAAAGTGGTTGGAATTGTCAGAAGAGAAATTGTAATGATGAGATCAATACCTTGTTTTCTTTACTTTAAAAAAAAAAAAACAAAAACAACTTGCTAATTCCAAATAAGTTGTATATCTTTCAGTTCTAAGTAGATACTTGCTGAACGATGGAGACTATTATATGCAGAAACATCCTCTCTCTCTCTTTTTTT
>NW_011096924.1:0-1410 GCF_000146605.3 Meleagris gallopavo
CACTGTCCATTAATACAGCTCATTATCACTGCCACTGGATAAGTCAAAAGATTGCTAATAATAGGATTCATTTGTGCATAGAAGGGGCTGTATTTTTAATATTTTTTTAAGGAAAAAAAATTATGTACAAGGAATTGAACTCAGACTATGAGACAATCTCAACTATTATTAAACTGTCATCTGTTTGGCATAGTAATCAAGATCAAGAACTGAACAGAACAAACAGGAAAATATAACTACAATTCTGTACTGTAACTATTCAGAGATAACAAGTGAATATAATTGTTCATGACACATTTCACAAGAAGTGGCAGCACTGATGAATGCATTTTAGTGTAGAAAATGTACCTCAATGCCAGTGGGGTAGGATCTTCTATTGAAACATTTTTACTTGTAGTTCTCCAGTCTATAATTGCTCTATTTGTTGCATATCCAATCAGATACAGTAGGAGGAAACAGAAGATCAGCATTTCTTGGGATGATCTGTAGAATGAGACGTTAATTAGGAGTGTTGGAATTCTCAGCATGGGCCAAATACGGCAATTCATTAGTTCATTTCCTTAGATGTGGGAGGGAGATGTAGAAGGCTGTGAGAGGAGAAGGTGACTATTACATGGTAGTGTTCTGAATAGACTATCAGTTCACATCACTAGGACCTGCTCTTCGGAACTTCAGATATGACTGGGGCTATTATACACAAATGAGCTGTGTCTTGCAGAACATCTGTTTTTGCAACCCGGACAGATCTACTTTTTGCGGCACTCAAAATCAAGTATTCACGTTCATGACAAGGCAGATGATGGATAGGAAAGAAAGAAAAAATTCTCTGCTCCTTTTTGTCAGTTACGAAAAGATCATTCTTGCAGAACAACAGTTTAAAATCCATTGGCAGGTAGTTGAACTGATTTGTCTGTGACTCTTGCTTTAAGCACTGTCCATTAATACAGCTCATTATCACTGCCACTGGGTAAGTCAAAAGATTGCAAAGACCTACAGAGTGTATGAAGTCCACTTTCTGTGGGTTATACTTCCAGTTAAAATCCTTTTTTGCTGTCTCAGGTATTGTCTGTGTTCTGATTAGACTATCAAATTACTTCAGGGGACCAAAGACATTTTATCCATTTTAGATTCACCAATCATTGATCTGTCATTTAATGGAGACCCAATGGACAGACTCAATTTTAGCCAAGCTGTTTCAAGACACGAAAAGAATCTTGACTTCATATATTGTTGCGTGTAACTTGTTTCTGTATAATTGTAGTATTTTCTTGCCTGTTAAAACAGTGTGAAGCTTTATTTGTTTCAGATTTGGAAACAAATTTCAGAAAGAGTGAATTTGCAGTCATTAGCAAGAAAAAATGATGTTCTGATGCCTGCTAGGGCAATCAAGTGGAAAAGATTTTTCTTTAA
>NW_011096925.1:0-638 GCF_000146605.3 Meleagris gallopavo
AAAAAAAAAACCCAGTTCTGAAGGAATTTGCATTTCAGAGCTTTGATTTCCAGTGCATCTCATTGGTTGGATGCCAGGGACGGAGCTTTTTTTGCCCGGCGCTTTGGCTGAGGGAAGCCTCAGGGCTCCCTTCCCGTCAAGTGGAAGATAAAGCAAAGTGAAAAACACACCAGCTTTGCTGCTGGCTTTATTAATTATTATTCCCAAATTGCTGCCTCCTGCCAGGGAATCCCATTTGCCCAGCAGAATGAGCAAAACCTTGAGCAAACCCCCAGCGGGAGCATTTCCACCGTGGTTTGACTGATAAGAGGAGAAGAGGTTGGTTGGAAAGGACCTTAAAGATCACAGAAGCGTGGAAACATAGAACAGCTTGGCTTGGAAGGGTCCTTAAAGATCACAGCATTACAGAATGGTTTGGGTTTGGGTTGGAAGGGATGTTAAAGATCATAGAACCATGGAATCATAGAACGGGTTGGCCTGGATGGGAGCTTAAACACTGCAGAACCATAAAAAGGTTTGAGTTGGAAAAGTCCCGAATGATCGCAGAATCCTAAATTGATTTAGGGTCCTGAAAGGTCACAGAGCCACAGAATCCTACAATATTTGAGGTTGGAAGGGACCTTAAAGGCTGCAGAACC
>NW_011096926.1:0-395 GCF_000146605.3 Meleagris gallopavo
ATGGTCTTAACTTGAAATAGTGTTGGGAAAAACCCCTCAAATTTAGGATAGACCTAACTTGGGACATGTGGATGATACAGAGCAATCTGAAATACACTGCTCTGTTTCATTCATTTAGATAATCTGTGCAATTTATTACAGATAAAACTTCCAAATAAAAAAGTAGTGCAAGGAGAAGAATCTCTACTTCTAAGAATGGTCTCAGAATTTCAGTCTGGAACTTATAGGTGATGCTGTCAAAAGAGCACAGACATTTACATTACTAACATCAAAATGAAACAAAAACCAGCCCAGTAAAGATAAATAAATGAACCAGGTAGAAAGAAGAAAACGAATTATGTAGGAAATACTTGGAGCCATGTATCCTACCATAGTATTCCCCCCCCAAAGCACAT
>NW_011096927.1:0-307 GCF_000146605.3 Meleagris gallopavo
AAAAAAAAAAAAATTAATAATAATTGATATTTTTTCAAGTTAATGAAGTAATTAACAGTGATTGATGACACATGTACTTAGCTATTTTCTGTTGGTAGACCAGATGGGTTAGGCACAGCTAGTGACCGGTAGTTTTGATTTCTTGTCAGACGGAACATGAAGTTCAGATGTGGGCTGTAACAGCTGAAGTAGAACAGTAAAGTTTGATATTTTTCTCTCTGCTTTCCCCTACCTATATAAGAAAGCTTAAATAAACAATCTTAGGTAAAAAAAAAAAGTTGTGATTTGTGCACTTTCAGCAGTTGAG
>NW_011096929.1:0-352 GCF_000146605.3 Meleagris gallopavo
TCATTAATTCTCCCTGAAAAACTTAAGTGTGACTTTTTTTTTTGAACGCTCATGAGTTAAGGCCTCTGTGCTCTGCTGAATGCTATTCCTTAAAAAAGGAAATTCTTTTCAAATGTCAGACTTAAGTTTATGCTGCAAATTTTCCATGACTTGAACCATTAGAAAACTGTTCAGGATAATAAGCTTAGTAGTGTAAAATCAAAACAAGATAATAAAGATTGTCTTCACTTCTTCCTTCAGTTAAGGAAAAAAAGTACTGGAACCAAACAGAAATCCAAAAAGACACTGTATAACAGAGATGAGACTTCACAGTGATGAATCAGAAAAGGGATGAAAAAGCTTCCCCCTAAGT
>NW_011096930.1:0-621 GCF_000146605.3 Meleagris gallopavo
ATTCACATTAATGTCACCATCTCACAAAAAGAAAAAAAACTGCTGAGTGTTCTTGGTTTGTATTTTGACTAAATTGCTTGAGAACTATTAAACACAGAACAGTTTCCTAGCACAAACTACAGATTACAGATAATCTGCCTGAACCCAGCGGCCTCTACAGCAGTGAAATCTGGAAACAGGGATCTGTCAGCAATGTGTGGACTGGTGGCAGTGGGGAAGCTGGACCACTGTACCTCCAACTCTGCTGCAACACATGCAGGTGTACGTGAGGAAGCCATCCAAGTCCTCCTCAGTGACCTAGTGCCTTCCACATCTCCCCTGGTGACAGGGTGCCTTTCAACCACTATCATACTCAGCATTGCCTGCACTGGAGGAGCAGTGCAGGAAGCACAGTCCACCTGTGCCTGGCTTCCAAGAACCTTTCACCCTTGGCAAGACAAATGATGCCACCACATTAATGATCTTGTAATTTCAGAGGGTTTTGTAAACACTTCCAGCAGACTTTCTCCCCATGATGATGCAAGGCCTAATGGTAGCACCTTTCCCAATCCACTCAGGGTTGACTGAGGGTAAATATTGCAACATGTTCTGTGCACATACTCTTTGTGATTATGGGACTGC
>NW_011096931.1:0-393 GCF_000146605.3 Meleagris gallopavo
GAGGTTTTGTTATCATTTTGGTTGTTATCATAGAATCATAGCATGGCCTGGGCTGAAAAGAACCACAAATCGAGTTTCAACCACCCTGCTGTGTTCAGAGTCGCCAACTGCTAGACCAAGCTGCCCAGAGCCACATCCAGCCTGGCCCTGAATGCTTCCAGGGATGGGGCATCCACAAATGTTATACTGTTATATTATCATAGTTCACAAAAGGACCAAAGGTTTTCAGTGTTGACAAAAATCAGTCATTCTATTTTCAGATATTGTCGTGGGAATGACTAGCTGTGACTTAAAAAATGTAATATTAAAAAATAAAATTTTAAAAAAATGAATGCTCTAGGTGAGAGAAGATAAAGACTTGCTTTTAGCTTATCATTGTTATCTGTGGTTGGA
>NW_011096932.1:0-375 GCF_000146605.3 Meleagris gallopavo
TATTTTTCTTGCTACAGAGATCCCTGCACTCAGAGACTGCTGGAATGAAGGCCTTCTTTACAGGAATACCCAGACCAACACATTCAACATCTTCATTCACAACCTGGACAATGACAGCATCTTCAGCAGGTTTGCAAACAATACAAAACCAGGAGTAGCTGGTAAGCCAGATGGTTGTACTACATTCAGTGGGAATCTGACAGTCTGGAAAAATGAGCAAACATGAATCTCGCAAAGTTTGCGTAGAAAATGCAAATATGAATATCCCCATTCACCAGTACAGGTGCACAGCTGGTACAAACTGTCTAGAAAGCAGCTTGAAAGAAAAAATTTGGAGTCCATGTGGACAAGATGAACAACATGCAGTGATGTCCC
>NW_011096933.1:0-572 GCF_000146605.3 Meleagris gallopavo
ATTTCCCTCCGTATGTTCTGTGTGAAATTGCAGGTAGCCCTCAGATTGTAGGGCAGCGACATCAGGCTTAGTGAGCTAGAGGAAAGGGTACTCATCCTGTGATCTTAAGCACTTCTGACAACAAGAAAGGAGGAGAAGACTGCATGGCAAAAAAACTCACAGGGTACTTTGGCTAGAGGAGGTTGTACTGCTGCATGAGGAACACACGCATTTTTGTGGTTTAGTCCATGATAGCAGAAGCTTTGGGCACCCAAGTATGTGTCTGATTTAACTGAACTGCTTAACACCTTAATGGAGTTCTCCCCATAAGGACTCAAACTGTCAAGCTGAACTAAGCTCCTCTGGTTAGAACAAGTTCTTTACGTCCCAGATTGTGCTTGTGAATTCACCCAGGTTGCCTCTTTCTAGAAAGTGCTGACTGAAAGAAAAATAATACTCTGAAGTCCGTGTGTGCAATGAAGGCATCTAAGATAAAGCCTCTTGTGTGTATTTTGCGGTCATTCACGCCATCTTTTTCAGTGAGATGTGCTAGAGGAACTTGACTGGACTGAACCAGCACTTTTTGGCTGCAA
>NW_011096934.1:0-503 GCF_000146605.3 Meleagris gallopavo
GAACATGCTTCAGATCGTTTTTTGTTTAACTTCTGAATTCAAAACCACCACAACAAAATAAAAGCAACATCCCCGATAAGAGGACCTTGTGTGGAGAATCAGTCATAAACTGAAGTTATATAGAAGTATATAAGGAAATACACACAGTTACTCTGTCAGTAGGCACAACACTCTTGGGGAGAAGCAATCTAAGATTCAGGTAGTGGAACTGCTTGTGGTGGGTTTGTATTCATGTGAAAGCACTACAGATGTGCTTAAGATGTTGTTCTATCAATGAGATAAAAACTGAAGTTCTAATTGTTTATGGTCATGAAGACTTACATATCGTATTTGCCCACATCCAAACTACTGTCGTAGGCAGTGGAACAAACTGGCTGTCTTTGCCGAGTGTGCAATGAGAAGAGGAGTAGCAATGAGCTTTCAGCAGTTTACAGATCAAGGTTTAAATTAGTTCATGGATACAGAATGCAAAGCTTGCCTAAGGACAGAATCTATAGGACTCC
>NW_011096935.1:0-1088 GCF_000146605.3 Meleagris gallopavo
GTGTGAGCCTGTCAGATGTTATCCTATGCGATTGTCTGGCCTGGACGCAAAAAGCTGAAATGAGGCGCTGCTAATGAGATAAATAAGTCTTGAATTTTAGCGTGATGCTGGTGCACGTGTGAGGCAAACAACCACAAATGCATGAGAGCAACTTCAAAGTGGAATTGAAACAATGTAAGTAGGCAACAAGAGCATTGATATTACTGAGCCCAAAGCAATACTTAATTAGCTGCTTTACTTTTTCCTTGGGCTCTCTTTCAAAATAAATGCAGGCTTCAGAAAGAGCTCAAAATGAATCACTGATTTACTTCTCCTGAGTCCTGAGGAAAAGGGAGACTTAATTTAAAGAGAGGCATTTAGCACAAATGAAATATGATCCTTCTGCTCGGAAAACAAGCATAGTCCAATACAGTGCAGCAGTGCAGCAGCACAGGTTAGACGTTCAATAGCCCCTTGCACGTTTGTTGGGCAGGATGCACCCACTCGTGCTGGTATGGCCTCTGCCCAGCTCTGCTGAGCTCAATGGGGTTGGCCTAGGTGGAAACTGGTGCAAATTTGGGCCCTTGCTCACTAACACTGGCCTGCAGAAGTAGCAAAAATACTCTGCTTCTACAGCCACATTGAACCGGCCCCATGTATTTTGTACAGTGAGCACAGTCTGGAAGCATGTGTATGTGTGCAGGCATAAACTGCCTCTTCTATGATTTCTGCTTGGAGATGTAATTTAATATAAGTACGGTAAGAATGGACTTCTTCCTGCTTTGTATTTACATCTGATCTGCATTTCCTGCGCTTTGCACGTTTAAATACTTAGTAGGCATTTCTATCCCAAACAAAACCGTAGGTAATGGTGTTTTGAGTTCTGTAGACTGAAAACAGTAAGCTATTATCCAAAGCCCATCTGGGGAAGCGCAATTTTCTGATTTAGAAAGCAGAAAAAAGGAACAATTCTGGTCCCAGTGCAGAGATAAATAGGCACTTCTCAGTATACTTTCTGTAGGATTTAAACTGCCTAATAACATCACTGTTACGATTTTTGAAGATATTCTGCATTAAGCACTCAGAACGGTGGAAGGAAACATCAATTC
>NW_011096935.1:2686-3078 GCF_000146605.3 Meleagris gallopavo
TTCTCCCAGTTTTTAATAATTAAAAATTGATGTACATAAATGCACTTCTGGGAAAACTGCCAAAATCTGTGGGCTTGAGTATCAAAATGCCTGTTCATAGTTGTTATGCACTTTCAAGGGTTTGTTGCAGGGAGTACATTCTCTTTTTTTTTTTTTTTTTCTTAGTAAGTCTTGGTTGTCACAGTCTTGGCCAGATGCATGGAGTGATGTTACTTACTGAGTCCAGTGTCTGTATGCATAAATTGCAAGGTCCCATATTTTATAATGACAGAGTGTGCAAAATAATCTGTTTTTTAGATTGATTCAACACTTTTAAAAACTGTGCTATAGGTTTCATACAGGATCAGAGTAGTTTTAATAGTTTGCTGTTATGTAGGTGTTGTACTTCTGTG
>NW_011096936.1:0-1105 GCF_000146605.3 Meleagris gallopavo
TTGCTCACATCAGAGGTTTACTCGTTTATGATTTAAATTAATGTAGCTCACCATACAGTCTTAAAAAAATACAAAAAATGATACCTTTATGTTTGTTCAGAAGTTTGTAGCCTTCACAATAGCGGCTTCTGGATGTAGTCATTCTAGCAGTATTTACATAAGAATACGTGGCAGCAAAATCAAATTCCTTTTCCCCATCCCACCAGCCCTTGCTTTTGGCATATTCCTTCATCTCCGGATGTTCTCTGTCAATCTTGGTTGTGATAGAGAGCTGGTTGGAAATATTCCGCACACCTCCTGTTTGTAAGGTGAAGAATGAATCATTTGAATACAGTGAACGCTTTTTCCTGCCCTACTGTTTACATTTAATTCCACTGCTACCATCATATGTCAAGCTCTGTCCTGACTGTTCCCATCCTTACATTCTCAGTCTTCAAAAGACAGATTGACACCTCAGGGCACACTGACCCTGTCAGCACCAAACTGAATTGATTACTACCATCCCTAAGATTATACGTACTGCTGCTGTTCTCATCCTGGCCTTCTTGTTGTCCTCTGTTCTCCAAGTGCAGAAGTGGTCATCTCTGACTCTGAAAAGGCCCTCTGAGAACCTGCTACCCTAAGATGCAACTCCCATCCATGTCCTGAGGCTAGTTCCATGCCTTCATGAAGTGGTAAATGAAAACTAGAAAATTGCCACTTGTCACCACATTCAAAATACTTAAAGAGAGCATCATCCATACCTTCTACTTTTTCTGCTGCCCAGTGTTTTCCTGATGTCTCCAGCACCCACGCTTCCTTTCTGTCAGCTATCAGAAAGCTGTTATGGTACGTAAAGGCCATGTGGCTCTCCATGCAGTTTCCTCCCTGGCCGTATTTTTCTAGCAAATCAACTATGACAGTAAGAGCCTTTTCAGCTGTGTCCGCTCTCTCAAGTCCAAGCCTAAAACAGAAGGAAGACGTTATCTTTGGAATTACAAGCTTGAACATAACTATTCAGCATGACTATTCAGATTGAACTGGAATGCACAAGTAGTTGTCATTATTTACATGGAGATGTATGGATAGGTAAGTGTGAGAGGGGGGAAAATAGCAAGTGAGCCCA
>NW_011096937.1:0-474 GCF_000146605.3 Meleagris gallopavo
GGTTCCTTTTAAAATGAAAGTATATGAATACATACTTCCACCTGTCCCTTCTTCCATGGCTGTTTCATTAGTCATGCTAGCCACTCTACAGAGGATGGCTGAGAAAAAAGATATTTCAAATTTCTTTCAGTCATGTAAGATAGAAGTAAGGAAGCATAACAGACAGCACGTGAAGTATCTTAATCTCACATTAACATTTGATTGAATAGAAAACAGTGGGTGTTATTGGGACTTTAGTACACGGCTTTTTCCCCAGCTTGTTCCAGCTCTATAACAAAACTAAAAACAAACACAAACGAACAAAAAACCCCACAAAACAGAAACAAGCAACAAAACAACAAAAATCCACCCCGCCAGAATTGTTATCACCCACCCTGATAACAGAATTGTTGTCAACTGATGTACTTAGCCAGTGAATGTGTTCTGCAGTACTGTTTCAAAATGGTGGGAAACAATGACATCATTTTAATGGAA
>NW_011096938.1:0-362 GCF_000146605.3 Meleagris gallopavo
CATGAGATTTCTTGTGGATTTTGAAGAACAACTTACTGACTAACAAGCAGCTTTGAATTCAGCAGAGTAATCGGTCCATGATGGATGTGGATGCCAGAGCCATTGATTGCTGGTAGAATCAGTTCCAGGGATTCCTAAACAGTGAGGAAGTGTTCATGTTTTGAGGATTTGCTGTTTTGTATGGTGAACAAACAGAGCTGTATTGATTCACTTTCTTTCACAGCCAAACAAGCTGAATAGTAAAAGAATAGGGATGTACCTTGTTGAATGAGCTTAGCAGTTCAGGACTGATGTATTCCTTAGCTGGAGGTGCTGTGGCACTCCCTGCAGTTTGTTAGTTGAAATCTAGAAAATGCTTTCCA
>NW_011096939.1:0-359 GCF_000146605.3 Meleagris gallopavo
CAGCCTCTGTTTTGAGAGATGAGCTCATGTTTCAGATCCCATTTTGTGCAAGCACATTTGCAAATGTGTTCAGTTTCTTTTTGGTGGAATGAGATATACAACCTTGTTGCTCTCATGTGGTTGCAGTACTTGGTGATGTTTCTGTGCAAGAACATTATCATTTGTTTGTGTGACTGCTCCTTTAACTTCCTCATGTGTCCAAGTGTAATTTTTATATGAATTAATATCTTGCAGAGGATGAAAAATTCTGTCAAGAAGTGCTGTCCCTGCAAAGCATTATTAGCTGGATCGACAGTAAGGCATAAAAAAATTCAGGAACATTGAAATGGGGTGAAAAGCCTCATCTTTTTTTTTTTTTA
>NW_011096940.1:0-447 GCF_000146605.3 Meleagris gallopavo
GTGGCACTCCCTGCAGTTTGTTAGTTGAAATCTAGAAAATGCTTTCCACGTGTACCTCTCACGATCGTTTGCAGATCCAGTCTCAGGCCACTGCATTCACTGGGTTCCTCAAAAGTTTCCTGCCTTATATTTCCTCATAGTGTCAGCATTTCTAAGCCATATGTGTGCTACCCAGCAAGAAAATTCGTTACATTCTTCATATGGCTTAGAGTATTTAGTACTTCTTCTAAATTCCGTTTAGCTTTCTTTGACTCCCATATCCTGAGTGCTAATGCTGTGTCCTATTTCCTGCTGAATTTGGTACAGTTTCAGTTGTCGTCAACTTGCAGATGAACAAACACTCATTTTGTTTTTCTTCCGTGTGTACTTTGAGTAGTTTTAAGGGAGAAACTGCATAATATTATCACCCTGTGTTGTGATGTGTTAATGCAGATGTGAGCACAGTGA
>NW_011096941.1:0-404 GCF_000146605.3 Meleagris gallopavo
GGGGCATTGTATGAGAATAGTTTCCAACAGAGCAAGGAAAAAAAAGAAAGAAAAAGAAAACAAAACAAAAAAAAACATTTTTATGGGAACTTTTGTGGACTTGGAATTAATTCCTTTCTTTAAAAAAATAGAAAATAGAAATCTTAGCTACTGTTTGAGACAACAGTATTTCTGCTTCTCTTTTCAGAAAAGAAACCAAAAAAATGGCAGAAATGTCTTCTGGAGCTAGTTTAGCCATGTTGGGAGCCATACACACTGATACTGCTGAAGAATTCTGAAAGACACCCATTAAATGTGGAAACCATGCTGCTAAATCTACGTCACCGCCTCTGCTAGTGAATAAAAAGCCAAGTAAAAGAGCAAGGAAAGGAAACAGAAGTACTTAAATGAGTGCAAATAATGAA
>NW_011096942.1:0-357 GCF_000146605.3 Meleagris gallopavo
GAAAGGTTGGAATATCCTTTTAAATATCTACTTTGAATGGCAGAAAACAGTGTAGAATCCAGATATTGCAGTTGCTTACAACTGAGGCCAAGATCTTAAGATTATGATTGCACAGGCTCTTTTTGGAAGTGAGATCAAATATCTTTAAAACACTTCTATGAACATAACGTAGGGTTGTAAAGCTCCTTTTTCTTTTTCTTTCTTCCTTTCATCATAGTCTCTTACCACTGGCATTTTCCTTTTTACACTTCATAGTATAATGCTTGGTGCAACTGCATTGTTGTTAACTTTAGTCAAAAGATAAACCAGGCAAATTTAGCATAACTACAGTTGCTTATCTTTATTTGTGTTGTTTCC
>NW_011096943.1:0-317 GCF_000146605.3 Meleagris gallopavo
GGGGCTGCTCCAAGCTGCTGGAGCGTGGTGTGGGGCAGCCGGTCTGAGAGCTGCCATTGTGCAGGGCCGGATGGGCAGCATGCACCCATCCCAACAGCCTGGCCCCGGCGGTGACTCACATTTGCTATAAACACGTCTCCCGGCGGGTAATGAATCCTGGCCTTTGCTGCCTTTTGGGAGGGGCGCTGGGTTTGCTTCAGGGTTCTCCCCCCACCCCGCTTCCCTTCCCCCTCCCTGGAAGGCCCGGCCGTGCTGCGCGTGATTGTTTCCTTCGATGCTGAGCACAGCCAGCACACTGAGCAGCTTTTTCCTAGTTG
>NW_011096944.1:0-918 GCF_000146605.3 Meleagris gallopavo
GCTACAGTCTCTGCCTTTCCATGATAAAAGTGAGTTTAAGGAATTAGGTGGTCTTGGTACCTACAATTTAAAATACGGCTTTAAAACAAGATAAAGAATCTGCTGTATATTTAAATTACTGTAGGAAAACAATACTAAATTTAAACAACTCAAATCCACTTCAGGGATTTACTGTTATTTTCAACAGAATATATGAAAGTCTCTTTTCTAAAAGGGACTCATCACAACTGATGCAACTCTAAGCAGGGCAATACTGAACCTCTAAAGTAAAAGTAACTTTCAATAAATTGTGCGTTCATATGAAAATACACTTCAAAATATATAATGGATAAGTTATAAAGCAAAGGAAAAGATGAAAATATCATCACTTTGGGCTAGAACGTTAGTCATATACATAATCCAGTGGATTGAATACAGGAAAATATGTAATGTATTTCATATAGAGAAGTTAAATTAGTTACCAAGAAAAAGTACCAAAGGGATGCTAACATGGCAAACCATCTTAACCTCTAAAATAGATGAACTGCATAATTAAATCTGAGTCTTTCGGCCAAAGAGAATTAGAATTAGACATCAGAAAAACTTGGACTAATGGACTGCTAGTACCATCCCAATTATCTTACATATTCTACTAAAAAAAGTCACCAGACAACTGACAATCCCAAAAGAACAAACATAGTTCACAGAACAATTTCCTGAGTGAACGCTCCCAGAAGGCCAGCCACATAGGATATTTCCAACTCTGAGTGCACATGTGGGATGGATGTTAATAAACACCCCCACCATACTTTACTCCCACCCCTGAATTCTCAGAAGAATTCCTGAAGCACTGGCACGGAAGAAAATCAACGTGTGCTTCAACTAAGTGCACCCTACAGTCTACCTGCATGCATTTCATGCTTGGGCCTCACTGTTGAA
>NW_011096945.1:0-347 GCF_000146605.3 Meleagris gallopavo
ATTTATTAAATATATTAATTAAATGCTTTTCCACTAACCCCATAGCACAATGATGTTAAAGAGCTATGAACAGAAAGCCATGTGAATAGGGAAAATGTGGCATATAGTGACCACTGCCTCTGCAGGGCTGCAGCCTGGGCAGACAGAAGTGCCATGTGTGGATAGCAGGGCCACTTGTTTTGTTCCATGCGGTTAACTAAAAATAAGTCTTTAATGAAATTTCAAGTAATAGATTATTACAGCGTTCACTAGCTCAAAACACTGAAGGTACACTGCCCACATGGAGATGCTGGTGTGGATACATTTGCACAGTTGAGATCTCTCTCTTTGCTCAGAACAGGAAGAGC
>NW_011096946.1:0-301 GCF_000146605.3 Meleagris gallopavo
AAATAACCAAATTTAGTTTTAAATCAGCTTTTCTGATTTCAAAATCTTTTCTGTTACAAAATTATAGAGTGGCTACCGAAAAAGTAGTCAGTGTTATGTACTTGAACTTTATTTAAGTGTAACATGACAGTTTGAGAAGTAAACTGGGAAAAATTGTCTATAATTAAAGTGCCCTAAGTTTGGTACAAGGCTTTGTGGAAAACCATATTAACAGATGTTACTAATGATTTACTGCCAAACTCTCAGGTAGGATCCTGTGTGCTCTGGTTGTAGCAGTACTCAATATTCTCATCTGTAGTTT
>NW_011096947.1:0-503 GCF_000146605.3 Meleagris gallopavo
AAAACAGCAGCTAGCAATGTAAGTCTGCTTCAAAGAGTTTTTATGCTCTCTGGGAAATGCCACTATTGTCTTCCACAATGAAAAGGAATCGGTTTATCTCAAAGGTAGGAAAAAATAAGTGCATAAAACAGGTTTGCTCGAGAAAGTTGCAAAAGAAACATGTCAAAAATTAAAAGCCCTAATTGAAACCTTTGAGCGGAAGAAAGCAAACAATCCCAAAACGACAATGACAATCCCAAAAACAATCCCAAAAACAATCCCAAAATTCTTCTTCAAATGGAAAGTCTGAATTATGTGAGTAAGAACAGGATATTGATCAAAGCTAAACACACAGCCATATTGGAAGGTACATGGGAAACCATAATCAGTAATTTGTGGAACGGATTATAAGTTCTCTGGTGGCGAGTGTGCCCCACCACAAGTATGTTTTTATTAAAGGTTTATCAGCCTTTCAAATGAAGTTGAAGATATTCACCTCTTTCTTCAGTTATCCTAGCAAGGAG
>NW_011096948.1:0-540 GCF_000146605.3 Meleagris gallopavo
TTTGTTCATCCAAACTCTGGGAATATGGTTTGAGTAAATCATGAATTTACTGTGGTATAAAGGGTGTCAGCATTTGAAATGTATTTTCATAATGATAATCTTAAAGTTAGGGAAGATTGAGGAAGCAGCAGAAAATAATTTGTAGGCCAGAGTTATCTAGGAACCTTTCTTTTCTGCAAGATTTTCTCATTAAACTGTTCTCATTCTTTCTTAAGGAATAGATTGTGTTCTCATCTTAATGTACAATGTAATTCAAATTTTCTGCAAGAAAATGGTATTAGGTAGATGCAAGTTGTAATTCTATCAAGCAACAATAAGGTTGGACAGAAAATTAGCCTTCAGACAAAAAAAATACAAAATTATGCTTTTATAATGTTTCAAGAATGTACTGTGGGCTCAGATAGTGACTTGCAGTTCTCAAAGCAAATAAATGAACCAGAAGCATGCAGGATTCTGCAGGGAAGTAATATTAAAAAATAGGAATTACTTGAATTATTGTTCACGCAGTTCCTTTGTTTAACAAATCATTTCAAGCATTGG
>NW_011096949.1:0-507 GCF_000146605.3 Meleagris gallopavo
TTTGGTTACAAGATTTTTCACCATTGAAACAGAATAAGTAGGAAGCCTGTACCTCCAATGACGACTTTAAGAAGGCCACATAAGTTGTTAGAATTTCTATTTTTGTACGGATGTTTCTTTCAGTTTTTTTCAGTTCTTCATTCAAGAAGTCAGTTTTGCTATTAAAGGCTGCCACTTGCTCAGGTTCAAACTCTCTCATGTCTTTGATGATTCCCTCAGCTTCTCCCAGTTCACATGAAGTTTCCTTTCAAGATACAATATAGAACAAAATCTATAATGTCTACAAAGCATTTGTGGATATTGATAACACATTGTTAATTTTGATTAGCATCACTATTTTTCTGTACAATTCAATTACTTTCTTGAAGAGCTCAATGTTCCCGTTATGTGCTGAAATAAAATATTACAAGAAAGAAATGGTTTAACCCTAAGAACTGTATATATCATTGAAGGTAGCCATTAAAATTGGAAATGGACAGGAATCTCAGTATACAGATGAAGTTAGCC
>NW_011096950.1:0-1421 GCF_000146605.3 Meleagris gallopavo
GCAGTTAAAAATCACTGCTTGTTGTTTTTTAAGTATCATTCGTGGCTGTCTTAGATTTGTGATTACACAAAGTGTTTAAATGCATGCGCTTATTCATATGATGGCCCTATTGACTTCAATACGGTTACTTTTGCAAAAGGTATGTGTTTAGACAGGTCATCAGATTGGAGTTTAACTATTTATAAAGGTTTTCTCTGTTCTCTGGCCCGGCAGAAATGGGAGCTGTGCAAAGCTGGAAGGCATTGCCAGTTGGAAGTGACAAGACCTCTCAGTAAGGGGTCTCATAAGCCTCAGGTTAGAAAATTAAGCTGAATAATAGGAGTATCAGCAATGAGGTAGGACTTGCCAGTAAGAAGTGGGATGCTGGCTAAAACAAATACCCTCACAAACCTGTGCAGCTGGATTGATTGGAGAGCTTGATTACTCATCCTTTCCTGTCTAGACAGACCCAGTTTTTAGATTTTATTAAAGTTAATATTTATTGTGCTTGATGGCTGTCTTGGTGCTAGGGTGAAGTTTCAGGAATTCCTGTCAATAGGACTGGAAATGGAGTTTGGGAAGATATTATTAGTAAAACAGCCTAACCTGCCGCTGTAGCTTAGTGAAAGAAATGGGCTCTTCTCCCTATGGGTGCAAGAGGGTAACCCCCTCCTTTTCTGTGGCCTTTTAGGTATGTAATTATATGCTAAGCTGAAGCAGCAGTGTTCAGTTACAGTAAATGCATTCAGTGTATTGTATGTGAGCTGTGGAAGAGCTAACCTGAAGCTGAGTGTCTGCAGTTGGTTTGTAGGATGTTGGTCCCTCCTGCTTCAGGAGTATGGCTGATGGAAGCTGCCTCCATTCTCCATCCCTGTGCCTTGCAGGGAACTCAGGCACTCTTACCTTAAGAGACTGAAGATGAGCTGGAGACAAAGCAGTCTGTACAGCTGAATCAAGCATGCTTTGTGGTGCTTGGTCTCATGAATGAAAACTGTGAGGGCAGCTAAGGAAGCCAATGTGTTCCAAAGCACTGAGTTAAGAGGACTATGCTCAACACTTAGCTGAAAAGGATTTATTTGCTCACTTTTCAAATCAGACATCTTTTGGAGGGAGGCTGATCCCCTTGGGGAAATCTTAGTCTTCTTACCTATGGACAAGAAGCATTGCATTCACTTGAGGTCCTGACAAAAAATCAGAACGAAAGCAAGCTTGTTCAAAGGTAACAGATAATAGAGAAAGGAAAGTACATGAATTGGTACCTGGAAGATTTCTATAATTTGGGTGTTGTGCAGCTTTTAGAGCTGTGAAGGCCAGCAGTGATCTGGTACCCGGACTTTCCAATGTCAAATAATGGGGAAGTTGTCTACTTATATGTAGCATGCCCAGGGAAGCCAAAGGATTTATTTTCTCTTTCTATCTGTTGTTCTGGTTGCAGCAGGATT
>NW_011096950.1:1459-1804 GCF_000146605.3 Meleagris gallopavo
TTCATTTGCTGGAGTTTAGGAGTGAGGATGAAGAACCACAGAGCTGGCTGTGTGCTCAGCAGTCTTTAAAGGCATCCATTTGGCACTGGTTCAGTCACTTATACATGGGCTGCCAGAACTGAAGGCACCGACATCGAACTGGTCCAGTTTATTCTGACAGGGAAAAGGATATGAGAAATAGGTACTGTCAGGGAGTGGAAGATGATCACTGACAAAAAAACGTGCTATCAGAACTTTTCTACTGTCGGAAAAGGGAGTCCACTTTTGTGGGGTGCTTGTTTTCCTCTCTTCGATGGAATCTAGTGAAAATGGTAATGATTTTTCCTTTAAAATTCACATTGTGGA
>NW_011096951.1:0-1852 GCF_000146605.3 Meleagris gallopavo
TGAATTTTTAAGTGAAGACTACATCTTTTTGCTTCTGAAAACAAGGTTTTTCTGAGCAAGTCTGCAGCTTTCATTTTTCTTAAGGAAGATGCAAAAGATTCTCCTTTGTCAAAACAAAAGACAATAAGAAAAGTGGAACTTATCACAAAGCGAGAATAAATGTAGCCTACTATAATAACCAAAAAAAAAAAAAAAAACCAAAAAAACATCCAAATAGGTTTATCTAAACAGCTTGCCTTGTTTTGATCATCATAAGATAGTTCTAGGTTTCACCATACAGATGTGAGAAATTGAAGTCTACACAAACTAGCTTCACTATGCAATTGCCAGCTAAGAAATCAAGTTTTGGTCCTTTAATTCCGAAGACAAACAAGAAGTTCAACTGAGGCAAGGATTACTTGCCAGTCATTTGATGGATCCAAGTCCTCTGGTGAGGGAAGAGCAGCAGCAATCTCTCTTCTGCCAAAAATCAGCTCTATAGCATCAGTAGCTGTTCTGAGTTGAAAATGACAAAGCTCTTTCTCAGACTGAATCTACACACACACAGGCACAATTATCAGCACACCTCCCAGCACATCCACACACAACTTCAAACAAAAACTATTTTGTTCAGAAACAAAATCTAAGTAAGAAAAATGTTATTATTCTTAGGATGTAGCTATTGCATTGGTCTACATCTCAGTAAAATACCCTGACATGTTACTGGCTAAATAAATTCAAGGAAGTCTTCTATTTTTTGCTCTCCAAATTAGGGATATCTGTGCCCTTTTGTTCTTGGTCAAGTTCTGTGCTAATCAATGCTAGCTGCATTTATACACCAGTTAAATTACCTTCTTACTCAAAGTTACAAAGAGATGACAAAAATTTAAGAATTGTTTGCTCGAGTCTCTTGGGAAAAAAAAAAGTTCTTCCTACATTATGGAGGTTATCTTATTTTATAGAATCCAAATTTCACTACATTTTGTTTTCCATATCTTAGTTCTTAAATGCCAAAGCAGTCTCACAGAAATCAACAGCCCCACTCAAAATTACAAATACAGTTTCTAAAACAGGGCTTCAGTTTTACACTACATCTCAACTCTTGACCAAATTAGCACAGCTTCAATTTCCACAGGCTAAGAATTACCAAGAACCCACGTATTCAAACAATAGATATAAAAGAGAAGAAATTTTAAGATAGAAATTTATAAACAAGGGAACATTAATTGCTCACAATGAATGAATGAATCTAAGTCTTTGAGATATCAAAAAAAAAAAAACTAGCAAAGAATAAAGCAAATAATAATAACACAAGATTTCCAATCTATTTCATCCTCCTGTAGTTAGAATTATTACAAGAATCAGACAACTCACAGTGAAGGATGTGAATATAAACCACTATTATGATGGCACAGGACATAAACTTATTTCTAGGTTTGAAGTTCTTTTGAATGATTCAAAACAGTGCCTATTAGTCTTTCCTGCAATGAAAACTCATATACTCCACTCTGTTCCGAGTTCTTTGCTTTAGTGCAATTTTCAGTTTCATTCAAAAAGACTGAAATGTTAAGCAGGTATCTACTGAATTAGTATTAATTGCTTTGCTGCAGTACTAACAGAAAATTTATATAAAATACCGTCAACCAGAATTATTCCATCTTACTCATGTTTTCTGTAACTGAAGGAATAGCACATCTAGCAGATTGTAACACAATTCTGAAGATACTTCGTGCACCCAACGAGCAGAATGCCACCAGCAAAATATTCAGTACTCTGTGTTGCCTGATAGTTTACTCTGAAACAACTCAATTCAGAAAGTGCCAATGTCCATACTGAGTGTACTACAAGTTTATACCTCATTTTACTATATTAA
>NW_011096952.1:0-429 GCF_000146605.3 Meleagris gallopavo
CTGCTGCTGTACAAATACATCATATTTGTGGCTGATCTGTCAGCTGTGGTATGAATAGACACTGAAACACTTCTATTGTGTAAGAAAATCCACCATAAAGTTTTCTCCTATCACAAGGTAGATTCTCTGCAGCTATTCAACTAAAGCCACGGTGAAAGCTGGGACACAGAAACAAGATTTCTATGTCCACAAAGGCAATTACCTCAAGAAAACCCTGCTGTTCTGGCACTGGCAACATTAAACAGCATAGCTCATAAAGTTACACCTTTTTTTTTTGTAATCTTCCATACAACCAGAGAGATTATCAGGCACATTCTGAACAGTGGCGACACAAATACTGCTGCAGTTGATTCTCTAAATATCTAGCTGATAGCTCTCTACCCATTCCTGTTAGATAGTTTTCTTCTTTACCCACAAAACAAACAACAA
>NW_011096953.1:0-372 GCF_000146605.3 Meleagris gallopavo
TTTCCCCGGCCGGAGGAGGCGGCTCTCAGCGAGCGATTCCTCCTTCAGAATTGCTCGGCTCGGCCCGGCCGGCAATCCGGAGCTCCTCATGGAGCTGCACTGCGTATTGCACCTGGGTCGTGGCATCAGTGCGAGCTGGGGGTGTAAGGATGGAGTGCAGCCCTGCCAAAATGGATCCGGGGGTGCTGGTGGATGGCAGCTGGATGTGAGCCAACACTGTGCCCTCACAGCCCAAACCCAACCACACCCTGGGCTGCAACAAAAGCAGTGTGGAGGGAGGGGATCTGCCCCTCTGTGCTGTGAGACCTCACCTGGAGGACTGCATCCAGATGGGGAGTCCTCAGTACAGGAGAGATGTGGATCTGCTAGAGC
>NW_011096954.1:0-370 GCF_000146605.3 Meleagris gallopavo
AATGAGTATAGCACTATGACTTAAGCTATATTTCATGGAGGATCACTAATTACTTCTCCATCTCATCCTCCTACGAATACTGGGGTATTCAATGACTGAACCTTCTTCTAGGTTCAGCATTAAGTGCGACAAGAGAGGAAGTACCACATTCAAATCAAACTCATTTCAATGAATTATTTCAGTGAAAACCTGTCAATATTAACACACAGACAAGCACTGAAAACGTGTGGTGCACACAACAATATCACACTTGCTGGCCGTTTCAGGGAGAGCCTTGTGGTACACCAACTAAATTCTATACCCTGCCACATGAGCTACCCACAGCTGACTAGTTGTAGAAATAGATGGAAATTTGAATGAAATTCTGACA
>NW_011096955.1:0-411 GCF_000146605.3 Meleagris gallopavo
AAAAGATGATTTAGCTAATTTGTTTCTCATGTCCCATTCTAGTGCACCCAAAGTAATTTTCAGATGACCTTCTCGTGCATTCTTCAGATTCAGAACTGGATGCACGATTTTCACAACAGTCAGACTTTAGCATGCTCTGAATCATTCCTCCTGATACTTTTATTTACTGCTGATTACTTCCACAAGGTAACAAGGCAGTAATACCTGACTTAGAGATAACTGTCTCCCAGCATGACTCTAAGCCCATCATGCAAAAATTCACAGAAGGCAAATTAGCAGGTACAGCAAAATCTCTACGAATAATTCATCATTATAGTAATTCCAGTATAGAATGTATTTAGGCTTTAGCTGATATGAACCAGAAGAACATATTAAATTGGGCAATTTAGAATCACTAGGGCTGTTATTAGA
>NW_011096956.1:0-364 GCF_000146605.3 Meleagris gallopavo
TGGGTCTGGCTGTGTGTGGCATGGCATGTTTCCCCCATGTGGATGCTAGAAGCAGCTACAGTGCAGAAGCAAAAGATGTTATTGTTTGCGAGTGAAAGATGCGTTGTGGTGATGACAACTGATGGTGTGCCTCTCCCTTTTCCTTTAGCTCCAGAGAGATTCTGCTCTTGGTTTTTTGTTTTGCTTGTTTGTTTTGGTTTAATTTTTTTTCATCCAAATAGTAATTGATTTTTGAGGGGTATTATGTTTAAGTTGCAAGTGGAGTTCTGATGTGATTGCACAGAGAGAGCAGTGATTGGAGCACTGCTCATCCGCGGTACTTCAAGAGAGCTCAAAGCACTCTGGAGGCACAGTTTTCCATAAG
>NW_011096957.1:0-436 GCF_000146605.3 Meleagris gallopavo
AAGCCTGTTCCATCTACACTCAGTCTGAAGCCTCTGCCTCAAGCTTTAAGTCAATTTCCCGCTGTGTGGGAGAGTATATATGTACATTCATTAACACTTCCATTATGCCCTGCGGTTTGGCAGGTAGTGCTGCATTATGGATTTAAACAGTGCCAGCAAGCAAGTCTATAGCACTTCACTGGATTAGTGTCTTATGGAAAACTGTGCCTCCAGAGTGCTTTGAGCTCTCTTGAAGTACCGCGGATGAGCAGTGCTCCAATCACTGCTCTCTCTGTGCAATCACATCAGAACTCCACTTGCAACTTAAACATAATCCCCCTCAAAAATCAATTACTATTTGGATGAAAAAAATTAACCAAACAAACAAGACAAAACAAAAACCAAGAGCAGAATCTTCTGGAGCTAAAGGAAAAGGGAGAGGCACACCATCAGTTGT
>NW_011096958.1:0-857 GCF_000146605.3 Meleagris gallopavo
TAATCAAGATTGTCTCTAGATGAATGGCTCCTACACATCCAGAAAAAGACTCAGAAATTTCTCAGCTTTGTGCTGAGAAATACTTTGTGCTGTCAAATATAATTGACCTTCATGTAAAATTTGTTTATATGTGACACACAACATTTCTTCAACTCTGCCCTTTATATGGGCCATCAGTGCTTTCCTGAATGAGTAGAAGAGAGGACACAGACCACTTCATTCTTTTCTACATGCCATAATAGTGGGAACATGGATACCACTGGTGACAGAATTAGTCCTAAGGTACATCCATGGCTGCAGGCTGGAAGCAACACTGCAGTCAGAAGCTACCTGTTATCAGAATTCTCACTGTTCCATGTGTATATTTTAGGTAGTTTTTGACGTGTTTGAACAAGAATTTTTAAATGTAAGTTATATTTTATTGATACTTATGATCTGATTTGATCATTATCTCTTTCTATCTCTATTAATTTTATCTATCACAATATAGCTATGTAGCATCTGATGACTGTATTTTAATGATTGTTTTTAGCTTCTCTAAGGTAGTACTGTACTGTCCTCTTTAGAAGTACATATATTTCTCTTGCAAAGATGCCAAAGACCATATTGCATCTGTGTCTCTGAAATCCTTGTTCTTTTCACCTTTCACTCTAGCAAGACCATAGACACGCAAAGTACTGGGATAGTGTCCCACTGCCTATTTTCTTTTTGTATTTACTGTTCACTGTTTTTCCTAATTCTGTTTATCTAGATTGTATAGCACTTGTGGAAATTGAATCAATGTCTCGTGTAATTTCTGATGCAATAAGAAACATACAATCAGACTAATAAGAAAATTTAGCATGGTGTAACAGTCA
>NW_011096959.1:0-788 GCF_000146605.3 Meleagris gallopavo
ATGCTCAAGACATGGAAAAAAAAAAACAAAAACAAAAAACTCATGTCTAGTTTTAATATAATGGGAAATGTTAGTGAAGCTGCATATCAAGGAATTGTACCAGAACTTGATGGTGTCAGATTGTACCTGTACCACAGCAGATGTCCAAATACCATAATTTTGTATTGGTTCAGTTTTAGTGGTATGCACACCCTTTTCCTCTGTATGCTTCTATGTAGCAGAAGTATAGGCATGCTTGTGGAATTCACTTGCTCTCTCATTCTAGTAGCCACACAACAAGGTGTGAATGTCTATATAGGACGCTTTGTCTGAGTGATTCTGCTGTGAAAACTAATATTGGTTTCATCTTTGTATGAGCAAAGCAGGGGTGGTCCACTTAATGGAAACACAAAAGTTAGGAATAAGCAGTGGGGAGGCCACTTCTCTTGATGATATAGCCAAACCAAAGAAAGGTGATTTGAACTGTCACTTGCTATTACTGTGTTCTGTGCTAAATTGAGACTCCAAGAATTGTCAGCCTAGTCCACTTAGTCTCCTTTACCAAAACCAAATCCTGCTTGATACTACCTACCACCAAATTGCATCCTGTTGAATATCAGCTTCTCCTTAGGTGACTGCCAGACTATGAAGTGATAGCTTTTGTGGCAACACCATGACATTCAAACACAGTAGGTGAAAGTACTACATTCCCATGGTTTTCTAACTCCTTTTCCTTGCATTTTCTATTGGCAGTTATTTTGTGTGCTGCATTAACAGTGGCTCTCTGTTAATTCTGGGAAAGGCCAAGC
>NW_011096960.1:0-427 GCF_000146605.3 Meleagris gallopavo
GATGCCTCTGTTTCCTGAAAACCAACACACCCTGAAATAGTATTGAAATGACCAATTGCTTGAAAGTTTTTAGAAAACAATATGTATTGTAGATCCAGTAAGTCACACTAATAGGAATCCTCTACAGCACATAACTCCATGGAGGATAAAAGGTATGAAAAACGCTCACTTTTGTTTTAAAAATACAGCATGAAGTATTTAGCATGCTATCTAAAGAACGGTAAAGATGAGATCTTTAAGGAATAAAAGGGAACTATTAGTAACGTGCACCATTAGATAACTCAGAACACTTATTTTAATTTTCCAATGGAGCCTTAGTTCCCAACAATCAAAATAGGTAATCCTAAGAAGGGTTTTTGTTAAACAGTTCAAGAAAACACTCTTACGCCTTTGAATGCAAAAAAAAAAAAAAAAGAAATTGGCAACA
>NW_011096961.1:0-549 GCF_000146605.3 Meleagris gallopavo
TTAAATTACAGGAATACTACCAGGAACAGAAATAAAATTAAGGCAACTGTCTCAGAAGAGCAAAACTGGAAAAACAAACAAACAAAACAAACAAACAAAAACAAACAACAAACTTACGGGAAATAAACAGCAAAGGAAAAATACTGTATGTACAGAGTATTTGACATCAGAAGTAGCACTGACTCTCTACACCTACAGACAACTGAACAGTTGATAGCCTTTCCCTGTATTAGAATTACTAAGGCATACATGTCAGGCATGGCAAAAACAAACAAACAAACAAACAAAAAAACCCACCAAACCTGAGCCAAATACAGTAACAATCACCCAAATATTCCAAAATAATGGTTTAATGATAAATCACAAGCACACCTTACCATATTAATTATGGTAATGAGACATGGATAAGACTGATTAATTTCAAGTATTTACTTCTATAGCTAAATTAAAGAAGCATGTAATCCAGATGCATGTCAGAGGTTTAAGCTTTAGATATAGCTATAAATGAGACTGCATTGAGAAATTATCCTGTGACAGAAAACTCTTCTG
>NW_011096962.1:0-509 GCF_000146605.3 Meleagris gallopavo
AAAAAGAGTTACCATCTATCAGAAGTTTTCTAATTGCTTCTGTTGCCTACATTACCTTTTGACAAGATAATTGTTAACAAGACACGAGTAAGAAAAAAGCAAGGCATCAGTGCATTCTTTACCAAATCAAATCAATGTCTCTCTTAAACTTGGTTTGTCTAGAAGAAAACAACAGGAAATTAAGGAGGATCCATCTCATTTTGGCCAGATTTCATAGAGAAATTCTTAATTATTTGGAGGGGCATGAGTAATCTGTCCCTGATCAATAGATCATAAGCATTTGTACACTGCTGTTTTGATTACTGAAGTCCATATATTAGCAATAATAATAATGAATGGAGATGCAATTCAGATCTATTCTGAACTGACTATAAAATTTCCTGACCAAACGTAAAACCATTTTCTTTTCCCATCTCTTAATTAATATATTCTATTCTACTTTGCTTTTCTGAAAATTCAAGTTTTAGCTCTATATTAACAATTGAAATAAGCAATGTAAGTGGTACTTT
>NW_011096963.1:0-981 GCF_000146605.3 Meleagris gallopavo
GCGGGGCTCTGTACAGCCACATTAACTAACACTACCAAGAAAATTCAAACTTTTTTGGGTTTCTCCTCCTGGAGATGACGTAGTTTTGCTGGCTAGTGAGAAGAACTAAGTAACACAAACATATATTGCTGCATTGCCTTCTCATAGCCAGCATACATAAATTGAAGTCAAGTTTAAGTGCAAGTATGAGCGATAAGTTAAAGGCTCGTAACAAAGTAGTAGGTCAGAATGGAAGAGATATTCCCCCAAAGGAAATATTTATGGAGAAATAAAAGGATCTATATGCTCTACTGCATTACTTGAACTAGCTGTACTATGGATGCTCCAGACATTCCTGGTAACCTTCCCCATTATAAGCTCTCCAGACTAAGAAGTCATTCAATGACTCAAGGACTGTTTCTAATGTTTCCATTGTAATACCAACCCAGAGATCATATTCTCTCAAAAGTACAGATTTGTGCACAGCTTGAACAAGTCTCCAGATGGGAAGCTCAAGATTGCACAGGTATTGGCAAACACACCACAGCGGGAGTTAAGTGATCCATCAGCCTGAACCCAAACCTCAGATCCTTTCCTAAACACAGTTAATCACGCCCTTCTGTAGCACACTAGTCATCCTCCTGCCAGCCATTATCCTCTGTTATATATTTAGCCCTATTTCAGACAGGCCAATGACTTTATGCATTTTCTAACTTTCACATACATTCTTAAGATCAATGCAGGTTCAGTTCATGCCATGTAACTGTACTTGATGTATTCGTATGTTATCCTGTCAGCATCAACTCCTTGTGTTCATATTTCCACCTCTTTCAGTACATGAACATTCTGCTTTTTATTCTATTCTCTCACTCTCTCTATTCTCCTCAGTCACAATCTGAATTTTCACTTTGATTCAATTGAGAGGAACAGTGAAGAGCTGACAAACACATGCTCAAAGTTTGCAGACCACTTTAGCTTTACATTATTGCAGGTTTATTTAAA
>NW_011096964.1:0-725 GCF_000146605.3 Meleagris gallopavo
GGAGTAACTCAGAGAGGATGGAATAATCTCTCCTTCCATCTACTAGCCCAGAAACAAATGTAGCAGCCCTTCAGTGCATAAGCTCTTTTGCATAAACCCATAGTTTTCTCTTGTTGTAGCCAACTGTTAACTAACTCCTTTTTTTCCTATTTGTTTTCATCATTACATGCATTGTATCACACTGCAAGTTACATACCTTCCACCACCTTCTTTGCAGTTGGGACATGTGCAAGCTACTCGTCGCAGTCTTTTTCCCTCTTGATGTGGTTGGTCCCCTTCCTCATCTACCACCTGTACTCTCAAATGTGTTAGATCATTGGTATTCAATGTAGAATCACCACTGAGCTGCCACTCTTCTGGATCAGGCTCCTCTTCTTTAATCCTAATATCTGAAGAAAAGATGAAACACAGATTCGTAAGTAGCCCATTAACTAGATAAAGAAACCATAATGATCAAATCTTTTTACTGTTAAGAGTGTTATGTCAGTCAAATGTCAACATACTTTATTGCATACTGACATTGCTTCTGTGCCCCTCTAACCTGCAAAATATTTTAAAAGTTTATCTTGCTATACATTTCAAAGTTGAAGACATACTGTAACAAAGTATTAAACTTCAAATATGAACAATCCCTGGTACATAATGCTGTCACTTGGAGGATTCTGGTTGCCTGAAAGAGGAAAACCTGAGGAACAAGAGGTTGGACAGAGGTTAAAAAAGTAAAC
>NW_011096965.1:0-352 GCF_000146605.3 Meleagris gallopavo
AGTTATTTAAAACTGTTGGAAACAGATGATGCATTTGGAAGTTCTTAGCAGGCTTACCAGCAATAATTAGACACGCTTGTAGCAGTTGTCATTCTAAACAATTTCTGTTCTCAAGGTGGGCCCTCTTCTATGTATTGCGATGATTTCCATTATAAAAAGCATCTTTCTCGAGTCCTTACAGGACTCTTCCTGGTCGTTTCCATTGTATGCCATGCAAGGACATACACGCTGACCAACATAGCTGATGTATTTAGTTTTCCTAAGTGGTCACTAAGGTAAGCAGGGATAAGACAGAAAATAAAAATTTTATTGGCGATTAATTTCGGGGTCACGAGGGGGGCTGATGAGATGG
>NW_011096966.1:0-445 GCF_000146605.3 Meleagris gallopavo
GTGGCAATACTCTAGAGAGCATTTTTTGTTTAGACCTTATTTCTTACTTGCAATGCTCTTTTTTGGAGAGAAAATCCTGGCCACATCTGCAGCAACAATTGAGTGTTAAGGGTGGGATGAAGGGGATTGATGTCCTCACTGCCCCCCAGGTTCTGCCCTCTCCAATGGGAGTCAGGAGAGCTGCAGATTGTTACAAGGAGGCAATGCAATTTTCTGCAGCTTGCTAAGATCCAGAGCAGCCAATCTGACTCTATTTTAAGAGAAAATTCCTACAGAAGAGGCAAAAAGAGACAGATCAGCATTACTAAGTGGATTTGAGGCCGTGTACCCAGTCCAGGCAAGCCAGTGCTGTGGCAGCATCCTGCCCAGAACAGAGGCATTGTACAGCCCTGTTAGGGCGCAGCCAAACACTGACAGTCATCCATTCTGTAAATTAAATTTTACT
>NW_011096967.1:0-384 GCF_000146605.3 Meleagris gallopavo
CATCCACATGCAGCAGCATGAAGCTGAGAGAGAAGAAATCTGGACTCACACTACAATTGCATTTCAATCAAAAAATTAATATTTGGTAGAGCAAAGTGAACTAAAGTTTAATAGAGATTAGAACAACTCTTTTTCTATATGTTTTACTATTTACAGCAGTTACAACTTGTTGTATTCTTGCAAAAGACCAGAGGGAGGCTTCAGTAAGTGTTGGAAATGAGGAGTTGATTGTTCATGTCTCAAAAAGCGTGTTGGCTTTGTAGCATTCTAACTCCAACTGCATTTCTGCAGTTATGTGGTCAGTGCTGTCTTGCCTTCTCATACTCTAACTCTTCTCAACTATTCTGGCCCAGCAGCATCTCACAGACCTGAGTCATCCCGGTA
>NW_011096968.1:0-325 GCF_000146605.3 Meleagris gallopavo
TGTTATTGATAATAAACATTACATCGTTGGCAACAAATTGATTTTTTTTAATCATTTCATCCTTTTCTCTTATTATCGAATGAGATTATTCTGTCTCTTAACCTTTAAAGCTATGGTACTAATTTGCTTTATTGTTTAAAAGCGAACATGAATTTCCCTGAGGTTTGTTCAGAAATCACTTGCTTTGTTATCAAGGGCTCAACAATTCAATGAAGACATGTGTGTTGTTTTTTTTTACCCAAAGCTATTCTAAGAGAAGAATATTGGGATGAGTATAAAGACCAGCTACTGAAGTAGTTTGGAAAGTACAGCAGCTTTGGTAACA
>NW_011096969.1:0-397 GCF_000146605.3 Meleagris gallopavo
AAAAACAGCACAGAATTCCCTGAATAAAGAAAATAAACCGGAAATACAAAATTCCTACTGCCACAATTTCATTATTTATGTTTATTTCTATTTCTAGTTAATACAATGCTATGGACTGTTAAATGACATACAGGAAAAGAGAAGCCATTATTTATGGAAAGGTTCTAAATAAAATTGCTTTGCATATCTGAAATTTTAAAAATGTTCAGCTCCCGAAAAGCCAAAAATACTGTATGAACTTTTGCTGTTAATGTGGAAACGTAATGGTAGCTTCTACAGCAGGAAATACGTCCCAAGTACAGTTTGGAGCATTAACACTGGCCCACCAACTACAGAAATACTAATCTCTCTCACTGACACAGTAAACATTTAAAAGAAGATACCTCTCTTCCTGATT
>NW_011096970.1:0-394 GCF_000146605.3 Meleagris gallopavo
GCTAGAGTCATTAGCTGCCCTTCTCCTCCACTTCATGCTGACCAAATAGATACAGGAGTCCAAGTCTGCAGGGCATAGCATGTGCCTCACAGCCTCAGAGATAAAATAATAATAATAATAAAAATTTTAAAAGAAGCACTTTATGCTCTGAAGATCAATCACAGAATCACAGAATCGTAGGGGTTGGAAGGGACCCCCAGAGATCTTCGAGTCCAACCCCCCTGTCAAAGCAGGTTCCCTACCACCAGGTCTCACAAGTAGGTGTCCAGGCGAGACTTGAATATCTCCAGAGAAGGAAGACTCCACAACCTACCCTCGGGCAGACCCTTTTTCCCTAGTGCTCCGTCACCCTCACTGTAAAGAAGTTCTTGTGCGCATTTGTGCAGAACTTCCT
>NW_011096971.1:0-460 GCF_000146605.3 Meleagris gallopavo
AGCTTAAGTGGTGACAGAAGATATCCTAAATTTATCAGGAAGCATAGGCTCCATTTTTCTCATTTACTGTCTACATAAGAATATCTTGAAAGCTTCGGTATTCAAGTTCATCTCACATTTTACTTCTTGCCCTCATATACTTTTGTTATGGCACAAGCTGAATTGTATGCACTCGTATCATCACAGCCATCTTGATACATATTTCAAAATTATCTTCTAAGTTGATTGTGCTTGTTTATGGACAAGGCTTGAATTCCCACTAAATACTCATTTCCCATGCCTATTATAAAGATGAGCTATATTATAAATTCACCATTGAGAGAATATTTACTATTAGTAAGAAGCAATAACCGGTAACCTAATGCAGCTTACCCGTGTACAGCGTGTAGTAAATGCTTCCACAGTTAATTCAGTGCATTCCAGATATATACAGTTCCACAACAGAAAATTGGGGGGGGGG
>NW_011096972.1:0-2047 GCF_000146605.3 Meleagris gallopavo
AGAAATACATTTAAGTTCTCCAGAAGAAGATTAATGATCCCCCCTCCCCCCAAATAAAACAGAACAAAAAGAAAGAAAGAAAAGACTGCCAAAGCCCCCTAACATCTTATGCTAATAGAAATTACTATATCTGAATGTTAATAAATTTTGAAAAATATTCTATACATCTTGCACTTAGTACGTCTCCACTCTGACAGATCAGGTGACCCTCCTCATCATCCTCTACACTCCTGGATCTTTTCCTTCGGTGACTCTTCTGGAAACGGCACCAAGATCGTCCAGCCAATCAATATATCAGAGTGAATTCAGGGCAGAATACGCAATTCATTCAGCGGGGAGATATTCAGGCATTCAGTAACGCACCAGGCCACGAACAGTTGGCAGGAGCAATTTCAAATTCAGTCCCCAGAAATTCACAGGGCACAGTTTATGTTACAGAAGAAAAACATGGCAAGGAACAGATTTTCAGATAAATACTTAAAGCGATAAGGCAACAGAAAAAAACAACACAATTTTGACTCTCAAATAGTGGCTTAATTGAAAACAGATTAAGTATGCAACGTCATTATTTCTAATACTTTGCTATCATATAGCAAAAAGCAATATTTGTTTACATAGCTAAGCTTACAGTCAGATGAAATGTCTTTATTTTTAAAATGTACAATTCTTCTCATCTAAATATTAAAGACTATCAAGTAATTTTACTTCCCTTGTAGATAAAGAGTGAAGAAAAATTACTTTCAAGCTACTGGTCTGCATGGCATAATCCACTACAACCTGCTGTTTCTATAGCAGGAACATGACATAAAATACTCACAGCTAAGATTGACCAGCAAGCATTGTGCCCATCATGAGAAATTCAGTGTGCCTTCTACGAAGGCAAGCAGCAAGCTTATCATATATCTTCAGTGAGACATTAGCTGCCATTGGCCACGCACATGGCTTAGTAAAGTTTCCTGAAATCAGGCGTAGAATTGTGCAGCTTCTTCTCATCAATTTACCAGACATGCATGTTCCATATACCCAATTGGGTTTATTTTAAAAGGCATTTTATTTCAATTGCTTTTAATAATAAGATGGATGGCATCTTACAGCCTACCTGAAAACCAGACAGTTCACTATGCTGCAAGACTAAAGGGATGACTGCTCTGTACAACAGCATAGTTACGTGCCTTCGTTTTCAAGGTAACATTTCTCAGAATAATCCCAGTGCTGTGGCTACTTGCTACCTCCATACCCAGTGTGCAGCTACTGCTGGCCCCCCCAACAGTCCCATCCAAAACTCATTACTAAGAACATACTCATATCCTCACAAATGGATTCAACTACAAATCCTTCAATAATAAAATAGTTCCCCAAAGTACTGTGATCAGGAATTGAAGTTCTAGCAGTCACTTAAGAAGTCTATTGCCACTAATTCATTAATAATAAAGTTAAAAATTACTCATACCGAATGTGATTGGTGACTGGAGCAATGATGCCTCTTATGCTTCCTTTTATGACTACTTTTCCTGCTCCGACCAGAGGATTTGCTATAGTGATGATGGTGACTCTTTTCATAGTCTCTCTGATAATGCCTGTGGTCATATACTTCACAGAAGTCATTTCTGTACTCCTCAACATATCTCCGGTCATGATGGTCTCTTTCATTTATGGCTCTATCGTCCAAATAATGACTGAAAATATATTTTAAGTGAATGTTCTCCACTTCAAAAACTTGCGGTTCCAACAAGATAAGTGATTGAACTGAGTTACACAGCATCCGTCTTTACACCAAAGAACTTTTCTAATTAACTCCCTCCTCAAAAGAAGTGGAGCTTTTCACATTACTTTGTTAGGAACTAATGACATTGTCAGTCTCAAATTCATAGTAGCCATCCACAGGAACAATAAATACATCATCAGTTCAGTTTGCATAGTAAGAAAGAAATCTGGCCTCAAAAAGGAGAGACACTTTCTAAAATACATCAAACAAATCAAGTTACAATCTCCAAAGCCAAAGGATAAAATGCTCCTGCTACAACAATAACCCCCTTCTGCTCTTCCA
>NW_011096974.1:0-749 GCF_000146605.3 Meleagris gallopavo
TATGAAGAAGTGTAATCAATAAAATACTGCTGGTAACTCAGATGATTTACAGGAGGTGGGGGAAGTTAAATATGAATTAGTTTGGAAGAGTTCCGAGTCCATCATCTTTCTTAATTATAAATTGGCTATGAATTGCATGACTCAGCTCAGGAATGCCTGAAAAGAAATCATCAGTAGATTCAACAGTTGCGCTTGATTTATTTCTTGGAGCTACAAGAAACACTATATTTTGGATCTCTGATGGTTTAGAAGATCCGCAGAGAAAGCTGATGGTGATGCTTCTGTCAGCTACACATGAACTGGAATGAGGGGAGAAGAGAGTAATCCCAAAAAGCTGTGAGCAGAACGTGACAGCGGCATGCCTTGCTCCTCAAAGAACCTCATCGTGGCAGAATAAATTCAAAGCCACTCTCCTATAGATTGAACTCGAAATCATGACATGACTGAGGTTGGAAGGGACATTCAGTTTTGTGCCTTTCTTAAAACACTGCTGTGTAGATTAAGGCTGCGCAGTAAAGTTCTGAGCGTCTCCAAGGATGGAGATCTGACAGCCTCTCCACAGCTTGACCACTCCCAGAGTAATTTATTTTTTTCCATTGCACTTGATCACAGTTTCTCATACTCCCACATGGGCCCACTGCCTCCCACCACACTACTCTGAGGTATCTGCCTTACCAAAACCACTGTGAATCTCTCAAGTTCCTCAATGAACAAAGCAGACACTATTGCCACTGGCACAATGAATATGC
>NW_011096975.1:0-487 GCF_000146605.3 Meleagris gallopavo
CCTTATTTAACATGAGAATTGAGAAATAGCAGCAAAAAAACCAACAAAAAGGTAGATCTTACTTGTCCTTCTTGTAAATCTTACTTGTAATCTTACAGTCATTCAATCATATATGTTCAAGTGGATTTTAAGACTAGAGTAAAAATTTCAACAACCCTCTGAACTCATGTAAAAGATTCAAGGATAGATATGACTGAAATCCAAACTCAGGCATGGATCCCAAGTGTGACAATTTTCCACATTTCAGTTCTTAGACAAATATATATATTTAGTTCTACAGCCACATAAAAGCCACCTCCATTGATTTTTTCCAGAGTCAAAAAAAGAAGTGCGCACTTTACTGTAGACTTGGTTACAGAATTTCAGTACACAGTATGAAGTTTGGAGAGTTACAACACAATATATTTCACAGTCTGTTATATTTGCAGCAGAGAGCTAGAGTATGTATTCACCTACAGCCCACTCAAGATTCAATGTTATTAATGTA
>NW_011096976.1:0-417 GCF_000146605.3 Meleagris gallopavo
AAAAAACAAAAAAAACACCAGGAGGTTCTAGTTCAGTTTAGATGACTTAGCTGTACACAAACAAGGGGGAAATCAATCAACCCTAAGCTTTACCAAGAATAGCATCACTGGTTTTCCAACACACTCCAAGTGTCCTATCTATAACACTGCCTGCAGGTGACCCTGCCAGACAGGGTATGCTCACTGCAAGAGCTTCTGTCAATGTCACTCTGCTTCTGAGGGATTACAGATCTCCAGAGCCACGAGTTGACACAGCACTGCCAACAGGAGCCCAGAATGTAGGGCTGGCTCCAGATCAAGGCCACGTTTTGCTGTGTGGTGTAAATAGGGGGCTGGTTCACATACAGACCTGGTAATTCTCAGCTGGGTGAGAAGAGTTAAAATGTTACAGCTGCTCTAAAGTAATCATACCGAAAT
>NW_011096977.1:0-5371 GCF_000146605.3 Meleagris gallopavo
GGAGGAGTCCCAGACCACTCACTTGACTTGTAAAACTAATTTGGGACATAATTTTATGTGTTGTGAAAGGCCAGGTCCTGTATTCCTGTGTGTTGTTTATGTACAGAAATAAAAAGTTGTAAGTTCTACATTGCATACCTGCTCGGTAGATAAATATTTTACTGAGCACAGCAGCTGAGGTGTTACATAAAGTCTGCTGGGCATTACTGCATACTTTCAATGGCTTTTGCAACCAGAATTGCTGTCTTCTTAAAGGAGAATGTATATCACAAGATTTCATTCTCTGAAAGGAAATATTTTCAAGTATTTAGTGTTTTTATTAAAAACAGCTTACATCAGGTTGCAGTTCTACCAGACCGCTGACCTGGAAGATAAATTTCAGTTGCATGCAACAGTGATTATATACTTCATTCTAAGGGATTACACACAAGTTTAATCCTTCTCTAATCTCTATCTACTAAGTAGAAACGTAGACCACCATAGACATAGTAGAAGTTGACATATTCTTGTTTTTTGCTTTATTTTAGATAATTGTGACGGTGCGTTGGTATCTACCTTACCTTCATCAGCCTTTACCAGTTCTTCTGAGTTCTTCAGTACTCACAGTCCCAGCTTTGCAAAGCTCAACAGGCGAGATGGTAAGGTTGCAGTGGGAAATGCCTAAAATATTCTTCATCACTATGATTAGAATGAATAATTGTTTGTATGCAATGCATTCAGAGCCAAGTTTGAGTAGCTGTTAACTTCAGCTTTTGAGAGATCTTTATTTAGGAGCAATTCATTTCTTTTATTCTAGAAAATTTATACTGAATTTGAAGTTCTCTCATTGTAGAGAAATTGTGTAGGAAGCTTGGGTTGTTATTTTGCTTTTGAATAATTTTGCTATGATTTTTCGAGCTTGAAGCTCACTAGACTTGAGAACTTGTTCTGAAGTGTAGGTGTTTATTAAGGGCAGGAGCAACTAGATATGCAAGTTCTAGTGGAATTCAGTGATTACGCAGCTCAGCAGGAATAATAAAAATGAATGGAAAAACTTTGCAGGCATTTGCAACAAGGGGACCTTGAGGCCCTGATAATGAGCTCATATATGAGGTGAAACTATTGGGATCTAACTTGGTATTAGAAAAAAAAGATAAATCAGCAATATCTAGGACATCTTTTGACATTTTGTTGCAGACTTTAGTTATTGGCTCTCATTCCCAAATTAGAGCCTCAAAAAGAGGAAAATCCTGTATGTCATAATGATGTTACGTATGATTTTAATTATTAAAAACACTAATTAGTATGTTACTAATAGAGAGACTTTAATTGAAAATAAATGAGAATTTTCCTACTTAAATATGATCTATGCAGCGTATCTTTTAATTGAACATTACTTTTTGGTAAATCTGTAGGAGGATACTAAAGGAATCTCACTTAAATAGTTGGTGCTAGGGATTGGGAGTTGGTATGTCATTAAAGAAGTCTGAAATGAAAGTTACTGTCTTAAATTTAAACTCTTGAACCAGAGATCCTCAGCAGGTAGAAAGTGATATGGTAATTGCCTGAAGTACAGAAATTTGAAGACATTGACCACAGAATTTCAGTTTGCTTTGACTTTATCTTGAGCGATAGCTGAGATAGTGAGTAGGCACGCTTATGTAACTCGGCTTAAATCACTAATTTTGTCTTCTGATAAGAGGAAAAGATTCAAAACGAATCTTATTGCAATTTCAGCTCTAGGTATACTGAATCTTAAAATTAACAATGTCTGAAATAAACTTACATGGATTGCAAATTTAGTGTAGGAAAAAAATAAAGTCTTATTTAGGTGTGCTAAGGTAGTTTTGCCACATAGTGGGCTGTCATATATTCTAGTTCTTTAGATGTACATTATTACATCAGTAAGATTCATGTGGTTTATGGGTGCAAGTTGTGAAAACAGAAAGAGAATACGCAAACTGAGCTCTAAGCAGGGAAGCTTAGAGATGTATAAGCAAATTCTGTTTCACGTTTTGAAGTTTTATTTGATAACTGAGGAGCTAAACCCAACAGAAGGATTCTACATTGCTTAGTTCTTTTATTGCATGGACTGTTTTAGAAACACACAGGTGTAATTCCAGCTGACTTCACATGGTATGGGAGAAGAAGTGGCGATAGGTGGTGGCTGAAGGAAGTTGCCTAGGTTGATACTTGATTAAATAAAATAGACACCTTTGCAAGAAATATCATTTCGAAGAATAATATAATTCTTGTATTTTTAGTTATGTTAGAGTGTTTTGATGCATTTTATTTTCATTCATAATTGATAAAACATAGCAGTAAGTAATGGTACTTCAAGATAGAAAGCAAAATATTATATTAATATAAATTTATTAACATAAATACAAATGTAACAAGTAAATATGAACTTATAAAATACAAGAGAATGTTTACATTCATTAAGATGATTCAATAGAAGATAACAATAACTAAAAAGCTGTATTAAAAAAAAGCCTGCAGCAGTGGAATATGCCATTAAAAAATAATAATCGCAAACACAAAACAAACAACCAAAAAAAACCAACCCAAAACCATGAGAAAAGCTTAGCATGCAGTCCTGAAAGTGCTCACTTAAATTGCTGATAAATCTGTACTTGTAGTAGTACAAGCAGTTAATAAATTCTGATGAACATTATTCTGAGATGTGAAATATATTACTTATCCATGAGAGGGATTAATCAGTTACTTTGTTTTGAGTAAATAAATATTAAAAAAAAAAAAAGAAAATTGCTACAATGAACTGAGCTTTTCCAACTCTCTCTTAGCTCTCAGTTTGAGTAGTCAGAATAGGTAATTATGTATAGGAATATAAAACATACATAACGTCAAAGAAATTTGTCTTGTGGCCGAGAAGTATTTGATCTGGGCATTAAAGTAAAACTGTGCAGCAGGAATGCACTTAGCTTCAGCAGGAAGTTCAAGAGTTTGTAGCACAATATAAAGCTATTTGAGCTGTTTGTGAGACACTGTGGGGTGGAAAAGAACGTTTCCTTTTGATTAGTGTTAATAACTTATAAATAAGCATGGGCATCTTGAGTAGTTCTGTGGAATTTCAAGGAGCATTGATTGTGTAGCTGTGGGCTTAAGTGCTGATTTTAGAGCAATTATAGCAAAATGTACAAATGATTTGAAAAAAGTATTTGATAATATTTCTTGGAGTCATTTGGATCTCCAGCTGAGAAACCATGTGATCTTCTTTCTCATTTTTCTACTATTATTGTTTGTTGCCATGGAGCAATATGAACATGGAACAATATATGTTCCTATGGCATGATATTTCTACTAGGACTTTTTTTTTCTACATTGAACCATTTTCTTGCTGTTTTACTATGTGTGGAATTCCTTGAATGGCAGTGTAGATCTGGTAGACAGAATGGGGAAATGGCCTACTTCTCAGACATCAAATTGTGAAGTGCCAAATGTATTGACTTTGATCATGCTCTCCCACTTTCTCGAGAGAGGTAATGTAGCACCTTCATACATTATTATTTTCCAGGTTACCTAAAAAAAACAAAAGTCATTATTTAGTAACTGTAGTCTGTGCCACATTTTGTCCATTTTATGTTTTTGCTACACTCTGTTATTAAAAGACGTATGATTCTGTTTAATTTCCTTATAATAGAATCATAGAATGGCCTGGGTTGAAAAGGACCACAATGATCGAGTTTCAACCCCCCACCCACTATTTGTAGGGTCCACACGCCACTAGACCAGGCTGCCCAGAGCCACATCCAGCCTAGCCTTGAATGCCTCTAGGGATGGGGCATCCACAACCTCCTTAGGCAACCTGTTCCAGTGTATCACTGCCCTCTGTGAGAAGAATTTATTCCCAACTGCAGGAAAGTAACACCAGGATTATGCTAGTACCTATTCAGAGGATATTGTCTTCATTAACATTGTTTTTGGTAGTCTTTGTTGCAGAGAAATTTTACCTGCCATTCTCACAAGTCAATTTAATTACTGCAGAAATTATAATGGTGAAAGATTTGGAAAGGGGAACAGTGTAGATTTTTGGGGTGCTTCTTTTTCTCTCCCTCCGAGGGGAAAGTGTGAGGTGAAAGGGTGTTGTCTGTAACCCATAACATCCCTTACGAGTCTGACTTCTTGACTGCAAGATCAACCAAACCTTCAGAGGTAATGTTAAGAGATGTCATCGCTGCATTATTCAGTGCTCACATTTAAAGAATGACACTTTGTACAGACGAATGTGCTCATGTGAAGTGAAATGCTGTTCAGAGATGCCTTATAATCTGTGATTTGAGAGCTTGAGCCCAGTGCAAAACTCCCACATTTCCATTCAGTATCTATTATTCTTTTGACTTCCTTCCAAAGGATAAACATATTGTGCTGTGCTCAGAATGGGAAACAATGGTGCATAATAAAGCAGAATACTTCCATGCAAAGCGTATCTTAATGTCTAGACTAGCAGTAGGAACGGGAGAGTACAAACAACATAGAATGGGTGCTTGTCATGATATTTAACCAACTACTGGAAACTCATCTCAAATAACTTATGGGTGACTTTTCACCATCTAGTAGTTGCTGATGTGTTGGAGAATGACTGACTGAAGATATAACAAAGGGAAGAAGAAAATGCCCACATCTCTCTTAATACTCACTGAATAGATCTCGAATAAGCTCTTTAGAGTGGCGAAAGGAACAACTTTGTAACATTACCTGCCAGAACTTTTGAGGTGAATTTTTATGGCCTTCTGTGTTGATTCGGTCTATGCCAAGGGTGAGTTTTTTCTAAAAGGTTTTCTTTGGCTCCAAGTGCATTAGCCACAATTCCTTATAAGCTGAATTTGCAGCTGATTGATTTTGAATAGTAATATGTAGTTTGTGACTTAAAAAACAAAAACAAAAACAAAAACAAAAAACACCTCAGTATAGCATGAAAATAATAGTAATAAAGTGCACTGTTAGGAGTTTCGGCTTGCAGGCTTCTGGGCTTCTTCGAGCTGTGTGTCTGCACAGGCTTAAAGCAGTCAGATAATAAGTGAGTGAAATTCCTAATATTTTGGTTAGATCTTCATGATACACTAGTAGGGAAGAGGAGTGTTCTATTTTAGGCAAGTAAAATAATATTTTTGGCAATACTAAGATTTATATTGTCATTGAAAAAAAATAAATAAATCATGGTGTTAGCAAGCAGTACACATCAGTTTGGTTGCAAACTGTTTTCCCTGGAGCATTCTGGTAGAGAGTGCAGACTAAGTCACTGAGTATACACCTAGTGGGTATCATGCTCCATTCTAGCTGGAATAAGCACACTTCTTTTTCAGGAACTGGGACTAAATCCTATTTTAACAAAATGAATAATGAAACTTTTAATACCTATTTTTAGACA
>NW_011096978.1:0-357 GCF_000146605.3 Meleagris gallopavo
ACAGCAGAGAAACAGAAAATTAGGAGCAAAAAACCATGCTGTATTTATATATTCAGCCTGAGACATAAGCAAAGCAAAAGGTAGGAGTGAGTAAACTTTTAAGCCTTCTTTCAATGGTATACTTCTAAATTCTCCATGAAGTAACTCAGAGACCATGGGACAGTCTAACTGCTGTTATGAATACGGTTGTCCTGTCTGAGATTCAAAGAAGTGGTCTCTCTCTCTCTCTCTCTCTGTACACATATGGCTCAAGAGTAGAGTAAAATATTTAGATGTTTTTGCAGCTAAATTCACTTTTCCTCAAACATATCAAATGTACATTCACATACCCCAAATGCAGTAAAGTGTACATGTATT
>NW_011096979.1:0-448 GCF_000146605.3 Meleagris gallopavo
TCCAATACAGTGGTGTATTTTCAGTGTTACTTGTTGCTTTTCCTTGGAGCAATCTGCATGCTTGTTATTGCTAGTCACTGTGCTGTTGACCAGAGACATTCATTGTTCTGGATCTGTTTCACTGTTTATCTTTTGCCACACAGAATACTGAGCACATCTTTATGTATTTCACATTCTAGCAGCATGTTTGAAAGTCATGCTTCACCTCTTTCCTCACAAATGATTAGTTTCTTCAAGAAGACTTTAGTTTTGTTAAAAATTGGTTAGTTCATCTGCTGCAGGGCTTGTTGAAGGCTTTTCTAAAGTCTAGATTAAGTATATTATTATTTGCAAGTCCTCTCCTATATCTTCTGGAGATTCTTACAGCTTAATAACAGGTAAATAATGTGTGTTTTTTTAATTGTTAATGCATATTTATTCGTGTTACTAAAAATTAGATTAATAATTT
>NW_011096980.1:0-445 GCF_000146605.3 Meleagris gallopavo
TCCATTTTACTGATATATTTTTTATACTGAGGTCCAAAACTGGGCACAGTACTTTATAAACATTTTGAAGTCTTTTCTTATTGTTCAAAAGTATTTTTTACTTAAAAAAAAAATCTAAATTCTTCCACAATTCATTAGATTGATTGTTGTAGGGTTTTTTGTTTGTTTGTTTGTTTTTAAAATCTTTAACCAACACCTAAAGACAATAATCACTGCAGATCCTTATTTTCTGGTGAAGCAGAGACAACTAACAAACCATCAAATCCCTAGCTAGCTAAGAAGTCTTTTTATGTGCTAGCTTGCATGCTCTTTTGTGCTGTTTCCAAGGCACTACTGGCTAGTCACACTGCATTTTAGATGTTCACAATACCTTGTATGCTGCTTGTTGGAATTTCCTCAACATCCTTTTTCTGTTTGCCCAAGGGTCATTACGGAGCAAGTCAAA
>NW_011096981.1:0-542 GCF_000146605.3 Meleagris gallopavo
ATTCTATAATATTTGCTCGCCACTGAACTAGTCACCTAGAGGGTTTAAGAAGGTCATCATTAAATAAAATATTCTATCTGACTGCTTATTTTGGTCTTTGGGATGTAACAAATTAAACTCCAGCTACTTCTGAAGCAGTTCCAAACAAAACAGTGCGTCTACCTGAAGCCAAGACAAGAAGACTTCCATGCAGAGTCTCTATTTTAATACCTTTCCCTTTAAATGTCTTCTAAAATTTGTTTAAAATCCTTGAATCAAGTCCTCATAAATGTTTTCATCTTTTCCAAAACTATTTAATCATCTAATTCAAGCTATCAGTTGTATAAATTGTACCAAAAATCTTAAGGAAATTATTAATCTAATTTTTAGTAACACGATAAATATGCATTAACAATTAAAAAAAACACACATTATTTACCTGTTATTAAGCTGTAAGAATCTCCAGAAGATATAGGAGAGGACTTGCAAATAATAATATACTTAATCTAGACTTTAGAAAAGCCTTACAACAAGCCCTGCAGCAGATGAACTAACCAATTTTT
>NW_011096982.1:0-922 GCF_000146605.3 Meleagris gallopavo
CAATTAGCTCTGCTAAAGAAAGAGTCTGAGAGAATATTCCAGAAAGAATCAGGTTGTTATGAAATATAGGAGATTTGTTTGTGATTCTAATTACTAAGCTGTGTCAGTTCACCTTTACAGTCAGGGACGTCTAAAGCATTACGATAAATATGGCTTTTATTTGTGTGAGGTTTTGTTTTCCACCATCTCTTTTAATTTACTTTGTTAGTACCATTATATGGTAAAGCAGTGATGTAATGTATATACACTTCCTAAATTTTTTCTCTGAAGCTTTTTTCTTTCCTCGTCATAAAGGAGGTGATCCTTCAAGATGTCACCCTTCATAAAGGGATTGCTAAAAGAAGCTTGAGTTTTCATAAAGCCAAAAAGAGTGGAAGCAAATATTTTAGTAGCAACAGAGTTGATGAGGAAAAGGAGAAGTGAAGTCTTTGCGGGAGTCTGTTTCCTAATGAAGCTTTTCTTTTGTCCAGTGTAGTAGTTCTGGATTAAAAATCAAATGAAATGTGTAGATTAAGAAGCGTAAAGTAGAGGTGGAAAAAGTTCAAAAAAAGCTGAAATGGCTGAATGGTTATAAACCCCCTCATTAATTACTCGAGTCGCAGCACGAACTGGGTACAGACCTTGGTTCAAAAAGGACACGCTTTCCTTTTTTCCGTCTCTGCATATATGCAACTAATTAGTGTAGTGATAGTTATTCAGAGCTGCAAAACATAGTTAAGGCTTTGAAGATTCTGGCAGTGGATGCAGCCGGCCTGGTTCAGCCATCATGGCTGGGGGCAGCTCCAAAGGGGCTGGAAGGCAGTGCTCAGAGGGCAGTAGACAAGGCCCAGCAGGCACCCAGAGCCTCAGCACAGAGCGCGGGACTGGCAGCCTGATGAGGACATGTAATCGGGTAATGTGTGGCTGGTGGGTGGTGGTGGTG
>NW_011096983.1:0-470 GCF_000146605.3 Meleagris gallopavo
AATTCATGATTTTTTAGAGAACTTGCAGGAAGTCATCTTTGCTGTCATCATTATACGTTGATGTGCCTTGCTCTGGCAAGGAGAAATCCAAGGGCTAGGATTCTGATGGTGCAGGCGTAGCCTTCTCTGGAAATCAGGAGGATTTGGGAGGGCTCTCGGGATAATGACGAGCAGGATCAAGCTTGCTGCTATGATCCCAGAGACATGAAGGAGATAGTGGCTAGCATGTCTTTCAGAGTTAAACTGATCTGGTAGCTAACTGATGTGCTGATCTCAACTGGGGTTCTGAACTTATGAACATATATTCAGTGCAGGTTTCTCTTTGTGTCAGCAGCTTAGTTACCCAACTCAGAATTAGGCCATCTTGTGCTAGAGATGTGAAGCAATAAGTTTTTCCTGCTTAATAGATTAAAAAAGAAATAAAATCCTAGTAATGATTCGGATGTTAAATCAAGCTCCTATTCTTCCTG
>NW_011096984.1:0-420 GCF_000146605.3 Meleagris gallopavo
TGCTTCTGGTATCTGTTGAAAAATATGAACCCAAGGTTTCAAATGCCCCAAATGGTCTCATTACATGCAGCTTTACACCTTTCTTGCTTTGTACTCTTGTGAAAGCAAGTTCAGTGGAGTGAATAGATTTTTAAATATTTTAAAATACAGATAACTAACAGTTGCTACACTGAGTAAGAATGGCTGTATTTGGTTCACTAAAAGGCTTTTAGGTCAGTAATGGACTTGTAGAAAAAGAGAAGTGACATTGGATTTGAGAAAAGAGCCTTGTTATTGGGATGCTGTCATGGTTTCATGATTTTTCATTATCGGTATTCCACATCATAACATCATGCAATGCACTGGGGGTTTGACTGCTGATGCTCAAGTTCCGGGTGCCTGTCCAGCGGAGAAGAGCAGCTACGTTTCCCCAGGGGGCGT
>NW_011096985.1:0-313 GCF_000146605.3 Meleagris gallopavo
CAGCAATTTCCATTTACTTCTGTTTTTGTTTTTTTCCGCTTCATATTTCTTCTTTGCTGACAAAAATAATTGCTGGAATCTGGCTATTTCCACATACTCTTCTTTCCCTAACTTTCCTCCCTCTGGAGATATTTTCATACGTCTTTTATTTCTCCCAGGCATCTTTCAGCAACTGCCAGTTCATATGCATTCTTTTATTGTTTATATAAGGCTTTTTTTTTTAAATCTGACATATTGGGTTCCCTGAACAATTGACAGTGAGTTAAGTTCAAAAATGCAGTTGATATAAGAAATAAACAATGTGTGTCAGGCA
>NW_011096986.1:0-497 GCF_000146605.3 Meleagris gallopavo
GAGATAAAAGTCAGATTTCAGGGTTCAATAAGAATAATAAATAGAGCTAATACATGACCAAACTGCAGCCTTGAGATTATCTCCAAGTTTCAAAATACACAAAGCATCAACTAGGAAGGATTAACAGCATCTGATTTGCCTTCATGTAGCTTTTAATGTAGTACTCACATTATGCCACTAAACAAAGAAATAAATCCAAGAAGTAACATTATTTTTTTGATGTTAAATATGCATAACGCTCTGGGTGACAGAGCACATGTCAGCAATAACTTCATGGCAACCATGTTCCAGAAGCAAATGCTGACTTAGGATGCCCAAGATTCCCAAAAGTGGGAGAGCATCTGTCAACGGTTTACGGGCTGGTTCGGCCCGGTTCCGTGACTAGAAGGGTGGAGGGATCCGCGGATCCGCGCCCCCGGAAAAAAAAAGAAAATAAGGGACCCCGAAATAATTGAAAACAGTGGCAACAATCTGAGGTAAAACAAAGTAATTTACTA
>NW_011096987.1:0-504 GCF_000146605.3 Meleagris gallopavo
ACAAGGCCAAGATGTTTTATTCATTTATGATGTTATAGCCCTAAGATGTGAACACAACAGGCTCCTTCATAACACATTATGGAAACGAATGGCAAAAATAATCAGTTCTTTTGATCATATGTACCAGCATTTCATTTGTGTTAAAGAGATTTCAGATGTTTGTGGCTGAAAATATTCAACCAGTGCAATATATTTGGACACAGGCTTAAGAAAGGCTGGCATGAAACTAAAGAAATATTTCCAAACTGAACCAAATTGAACTTGAAAAGTGTTAAGGTGAACTCCTAAAATAAAGCAAGATATAATGGAAGATAAAGCATACAACTTTTAAAGCATTTCTAGTTTTCTATGTAGAACGCATGGAAAGACACAGGGCAAACTACTGTAAAAAGTTCACAAGACAAAAAAGTATTCTGTGTACAATAAGGCATTAGGGAAACATTTCTACCAAATTGTTACAAACCTTGGACTTGTGTTAAAATGAAACTGTAGAGCATGTTCTGC
>NW_011096988.1:0-397 GCF_000146605.3 Meleagris gallopavo
AGAAATCATGTAGAAGAAGAGAAAATTGGAAGCAAATTGAGTTGAATTAAAAAAAGGCAAATAGTGTTTTAAAATTCAACACGTATAATGAGCAGGATACGGTTTTGCTGTATGAACCAGCAATTCTTGCACAGCTTTAACCCAGCCTCTGCTTTTCAAATCAAGGATCAATCTAGTTCAGATTTGCCTACCATTAAGAAGCATTATCTTATGACCGTGTTCTCTTACCTGTATTATATTACAGACAGAAAGAGGCAGAGAAAAGAAAAATTTTGCAATGGAGCCCAGCTCTGTACTCAGCCAGAACATCATGCACCTTCCTTCTGGATTGGAAAGGGGCTGCTGCAGAAGACAGAGGAGACAAACATCAGTGCATCCTGCCCTAACTGGCTAACAA
>NW_011096989.1:0-408 GCF_000146605.3 Meleagris gallopavo
CACAGCTTCCATCTCCTACGTTAATGGCTAAAATACTCTTTGTAGGTAATGGGTGTAAGGACCTCTCGATTCTTCTTTTTGAGTCCTATGTTCCAATACACACGTACACATAATTAAGATTTGTGGGTAAGAGCACTACTGTCCAGTGGTATAGTGTCACTGGGACAGAAAAAATGCTAATTTCACGTTCTTCTTCAGAGACACCCTAATAGGTAACTGCCCACAGAGGTTCTTTGTTATTCTATGGACATTGGCCCCAAAATCCTAATAATTTAAACATTGATTTAGGAAGTGGTGATAAGGATCTGAATCCTTTCAAAGCATAACACTGTCCCTTTCTGAAAGATGATATTTTCCAGGAAGATGTACCTACTGGTAGCAGGATTAGAACTGAAGCCTTGTAGAAAA
>NW_011096990.1:0-445 GCF_000146605.3 Meleagris gallopavo
AAAAAGAAAAAAGGATATAGAAGCGTTTTAAAATACAAAGATGGGAGAATGTTATTCTTTACTGGACCAACCTAAAAGGCATAATCTCTTAATAAATACATAATGCCCAGATCAGTTTCTTTCCTTTGGTATAAAACAGGAGACTTTTTAAAATCATTTTGCCAAAATCAAATTGTAAGCATTTGATATAGTTCACTTAATTCGGTGGCACTCAGGATAACCTTTCAGATTATTACTCTAGGTCTTCAAAATAGAATGGTGTTTTTCCCCCCTTTCTACGTTGAAATGTTAAAAGCATGTTATGGTTATGTTATTGCTTTTTAAACTGTAAAAATGAATTGAAGTCTTTAGACAGAAGGGTCAAGATAAATTCAACTGTTTTTAATATAAAATCACAATAATAACGAAAAATGTTTATGTTTTCAAATTCAAGCTTCTAAGATAG
>NW_011096991.1:0-671 GCF_000146605.3 Meleagris gallopavo
TCTAGTTAGCATGTTAAAAAAGAGTTTGCATTAGTTGGAGTAATAATGAATCTCAATGCAGTTCACATTCCCTAATTCAGCAAATAGGCATATAGGCCATTAGCAGTTATGCTAGTAGTTAGCATAATTTATCCTTTTCTTTGGCTAAGAAATGCCTCCCAAAGCAATTTGGAAAAGACATTAATTCCGAACTACAGTGTTTGCCCACTTTCACAACTGAATAACAGACTACTTGGTTATATACATCTCACTATATGATCTGGAAGGTATTTAACTAGTTAAGCTCTTGTTTATGGTCTTTAAGGTTTTGAGAGTACTAGTAAAACTCACAGAAATCAGGCGACTTGTTCTATCCATGCTTCTTACAGCTTTCTCTCAGTACGTAGAAACTCCAGTTAGAAGCCTAAAATTCAAACAGAATATCTCATAAGACGGGGAAATTACAGCACAGCTTCTTAAATTTCCTATTAATAGTCATGAACACACACCAAGATAAATTCCAAGTTGCATATATAACCCTAACTAGTAATCTAAATCTTCTTACTATTCTTTCAATGGCACTAAGAATTAAAGCTATTGTACAGCATAGTCACAGTGGAAACAAAGGTGAAACAGATGCTAACAGTGACGTTAAAATATTTAGGCTCAAAGTTAGGCCACATCACCCTAAA
>NW_011096992.1:0-542 GCF_000146605.3 Meleagris gallopavo
AATAATAATAAAAAAATAAACGTGTATAAACTTTAACTCTCTTTGGCTTAAAACTTTGGGCCTTGTTTGACCTACATTGCATATTTTTAAACTAAGGCTCTTATTTTTAGTACAGTTCTGAATTAAACCTTTCAAAAAAAGAAAAAAAAAGCTAAAAGTAAAGCTGACTCTAATATCTTTGGGGTTAGGCATTTTGGCCATTTTAGTCCTGGCACTTATCCATTGAATTCCAAAAGAAATTTAAAATTAAAAAAAAAAAAAATTACTACCAAAAGGAAGATTTGGAAGTCCCCGCTGTCCAAATTAACTTGATACAACAAAATATACAACTGCTTACCAAACCTTAACTTTTATGAATGCACAAATCTCAAGATTTATCACTGGGACTACTTATAGACTTTCAAAATTGCCTATTAGAGTTTATACTCACTTTACAGCCAAAGAAGAAAGGAGCAAGTCAAAAAGCACAAAAGCTAAATTTATTTTCTAAAAGTTTTAATTAACATTTAGTTAAAGTCAAACCAAACTACAACAGGGTTTTA
>NW_011096993.1:0-501 GCF_000146605.3 Meleagris gallopavo
AGGTGAATTAAGGGGAAGGAAGGTGGTAAGGGGTAGAGAAGAGCATGGACTTGGTGGAGGAGAAAGCTGACAAAGGTGGTGTAAACGGGTTGGAAATATGAAGGGCATAGAGGACAGAGTTAGAAATGATACAGTCTAATAGACATGAATAGAAAAAGGAGAATAAATCTCTTGAAAGGAAAAAGAGAAGAGTGGGGTCTTAGTGGTGATACTTTCAGCATGATAAGTAGACTTACGGAAGGAAAAGAGGGATTGTGAGAATACTTCCCTTGGGAAAAACTGAGGGGGCAGTGGCAGGGAAACCCCAGCTGCAGCGAAATAAGATTAATTCCTCCACACCCCGGCGGAAGCAGTCTTATCTCTACATCACTTGCATGTTATCACCAGGCACAAGTCCTTCTCCATAGCTGAGACATCCAAAACCAAGCTAAACCTGGGCTTTGGGCACCTTCCATCCAGCTCCACACAGTACCCAGGATGCTGAGCATCAATAGTCCAGCC
>NW_011096994.1:0-504 GCF_000146605.3 Meleagris gallopavo
TTCAGAAATCAATACAGCAAACAACATTTGCTCTTTCTAAAGCATATTTAAGCACATAGATGTAAATCAGAACTTCCCGTCCACATTCCTCTTCCTACAGCTACATATCTAAGCCAATTTTGACACAAACCTAACTTCTCAGAGTTAAGCTATAGGTACCCAACTTTATGCAGTTTACAGCTGCTGTTTGAGAGGAACAATTCCATGGGTAACTTGAACAGGGAAGGCTGACTAACCCAAGGTGACGTGCAGAGCTGGCAGCTGTCTGAGTGCAGATCTGTTTCAGTTTTACATAGAAACAGGTAAAGCACTGGAAAGCTCTTTTTAGGGAAAGGATAGAAGCTTAAAGAAAACAGAAAATCTATGTTTTAAGCAAGAAGACGGAAAAGAAAAAAAAAAGGAATTAATTGCGAGAGGAATTTTTCTGATGGAATACATGGGCAGCTACAACAGGCAGAATGCAAGGCAGAGTCCACAGCTAAACTGACACGAGTGACAGAGGAA
>NW_011096995.1:0-454 GCF_000146605.3 Meleagris gallopavo
CTGCAGCAGTGGAATATGCCATTAAAAATAATAATCGCAAACACAAAACAAACAACCAAAAAAACCAACCCAAAACCATGAGAAAAGCTTAGCATGCAGTCCTGAAAGTGCTCAATTAAATTGCTGATAAATCTGTACTTGTAGTAGTACAAGCAGTTAATAAAATTCTGATGAACATTATTCTGAGATGTGAAATATATTACTTATCCATGAGAGGGATTAATCAGTTACTTTGTTTTGAGTAAATAAATATTAAAAAAAAAAGAAAATTGCTACAATGAACTGAGCTTTTCCAACTCTCTCTTAGCTCTCAGTTTGAGTAGTCAGAATAGGTAATTATGTATAGGAATATAAAACATACATAACGTCAAAGAAATTTGTCTTGTGGCCGAGAAGTATTTGATCTGGGCATTAAAGTAAACTGTGCAGCAGGAATGCACTTAGCTTCAGCAGG
>NW_011096996.1:0-311 GCF_000146605.3 Meleagris gallopavo
TCCCTCGGCCAGACCACTGCGGGATCCCCCGCCCCGCTGCTCGGAACTCGTTCTCCCAGGCCGGGTGTTCTCAGGGCCCAGCGCGGCCCTCCCTCGTCGTATTTCATTTTAGACACCGGGAAGACGCGATTTGTTGTCGAACTAAATAGAACGTATCACCTCCAGTTAAACGCGTAAATTATATTACACTGCCGATTCGGCTTTGTTTTTCATCATTTAAAAAAATCCGAACAAATCAATTACATTAGCCATATGGCTTGATCATATCAGCTAATTTCCTTTTTTTTATTTTTTAATTATTTTTGGAAAGT
>NW_011096997.1:0-559 GCF_000146605.3 Meleagris gallopavo
CTTTTGAATGCTTTTTTATTCATTCTTTATGATAATCACTACTCAGTTGCTCTTCTTAACTATAATATTGCTTTTTCTGTTGTCCCCCCTTCAGATGGCAGCACATCTTGTCCAGCTGTTTCTTTGTTTCATAGAGTTATCGACACTTAAAAAGAGCATTTGAAATTTTATTTGTATTAAAACCATTGATAAATGGAGCAGCTCTTTTATTCCCTGAATCTCCCTGATATCTCCAAGTATTGAAGCACTTTTAGAATGTGGTTTCTTCCTTCCTTGCTGAGGAAGAAGTTCTATTAATGTTTGGAGAAAAAAAAAAAATCTAAAGAATGAAGTTTTGTTGTTTTACGTGGTTTTAAAAAACAATTACTGAATTAAAAAAATGACATTGAGTCCCCTTTGACATAAGAAACTTATCTAAATTAATTATTTTCCACTATTTACTAATAGAACATCTGATGAACAAAGAATCTATCAAAGATATTGTACTAAACTGTAATGGATGTTCTAAGCTTTCAGAAGAGAAAATCCTGTGTCTGCCACTTATTTAATACTTTGTCTT
>NW_011096998.1:0-532 GCF_000146605.3 Meleagris gallopavo
CCTTGATGTTATCCGGGTAATGTTTAACATACACATTTAATTTGTATCACTTTTCTATTCTGTTTTGTTGTTCAATAAAACGAATGGTGCCACCGTGAGTTGCACATTCTAGCTGCTTCAGTAGAAATCCCATGCAGACAGCCTTAAGTTTTTAGTAATATTTCTGAAGGGAGAATTTGGGGATGACAGTGAAAGACTTCTTGTTTTCTGCAGTAAGCTTCTTAGTTTTTAACGTGACCACTCTTGCTAGCGTGCTATGTAAAATCTTGCTCTCACCTGTGTGGTAGGACTTAAGATTGACCAAATTCCTGGAAAGGCTGGGAATAGTATTCTCTCTGGACCCGAGTTATGTTGGGTTTCGTGTGCATTTCCCAAGTTCGTGAAATACATTTTTTTTAGGCTTAATCTAACTTAGGCTTTGAAGGCTATAAAGCAATCTAGGCTCTAGTTTCTCTGAAGAGAAGCTCTTGCTGTTGGTGTTTGGCATACAGTAGCATTAGTGCCAAGCACCAACAGCAAAAGTTTCTCTTCA
>NW_011096999.1:0-368 GCF_000146605.3 Meleagris gallopavo
GGAGGAAAAAAAAAAAAAAAGAAAGGAAAAATCACCTTCTTCAAGATTTATTAGAATATAAACTCAGGAATTGAGATGTTCCTATCACCACCTATGAGACCCAAGGGACACCTTCGACTTAATGCAGGGTCGAATGCTCATCTCAGTTATGAATTCAGAAGGTGATCCGGAGAGCTTGGAATGGAGACATACGAGTACTTGAAGAGGAGCACGCAAGAGGCTCAGTGCTGCCAACATTGGTCCTTGTAACTTATTTCCACTGCAGTACAAAGCCCGTCCAGAACCTAGCGGGACAGAAAGAAGTCTGGGAAGGGGCAGGTGGGCAACCAGGATTGGTGTTCACCTCCCCGAATGAGCACAGGCACCTA
>NW_011097000.1:0-605 GCF_000146605.3 Meleagris gallopavo
CACACGCACACACACGCACACACACGCACACACACGCACACACACCTAAAGCCAGGTTGAATGTATAGGTCAATAAGATACATGGAATATGAAACTCTGGAAATCTTCCATCACCATGTGATTGTCTTTTATTTGTAATTCTATGGATCCACAGGTCAGTGGCACTATACAAAAGTAACTAACAGCTCATCATACTCTACCCATTTCCAGGTGCCTGTAGCCTTCCTATACCCTTAACAAACCAAAATAGGTCTCCTCTTTTTTTGATGAATCCTCCTTATCCCAATTTCAGACTGATCTCTGCATATGTATCCAGATAAGCTTCGAACTCACTGGCTTGCTGTGCATGCAGATGCACACAATATTAGAAAAATCCTACAAAATACAAGTCATGAATTAGGTTGTTCCACTCCAAATAATTAATTTCCAAGCTTTGCTGAGATTCTCTAAAAATAAAATGCAGCTACAAATGCTTGATGATAGATGGCGCTACATGAACATTTGTTTTTTTTAAATAACACAATTTAACTTGAATATTTAATATTGCATATACTTAACAAAAGTGCCTAAGAAGTGTCAGCATTATATTTCTATCATTTCTTATG
>NW_011097001.1:0-405 GCF_000146605.3 Meleagris gallopavo
AAGGGCAGTGCTCAGAAACATTAAATTGGTAAAATTTGTGAGGATTCACTTTAAAAATGACATTTAAACCTTACCTATTTTGCAGAGCGTTTCCCAAATATTTTTCAGCTACACACATTAAAGCATCATCTCAGTGGTTAGATCAATCGCTAATCAGATTACTATCAACTCTCATTATAACCTCTGTTGATACAGTCAGGACTTCTCATTTCACCAAAAATCAGAAACAATTTAAAATCTAGACCAACACAGCTTAGGAAAAACATCACTACAAATGTTTGGACCGTGTGATGACTCTCAGCCCAATTGACACAAGCACAATGCAACTCACCCCTGTCAGACACCCCATACCTGAATTCCTCTTCCTCGCTTGTCAGTCACACAGGGCACAGCAATGCTGCATAA
>NW_011097002.1:0-344 GCF_000146605.3 Meleagris gallopavo
GGCTTACTTAGGGGCTGAGGACTATACTCTTTTAAAAATATATACAGCCTTAAAGGCTGTGGGGTGACGTAAATACCTCAATTTGTAATTTTGTGTAATTTGAAGTCTGAAGGCTCATGGCTCATCAAACAGTGGGTGTGGACACCCAGAGGCACCTGCTGAAAACGTGCACAAAAGTCTGGGATATGCAGCATGTGTGTGCCTTAGTGGGAAGAGTTCTACTCTGATGCATTCTGGATGCACAATAAACATCTGTTTCCTAATCTCCCTGTTAAAGTAAATACAATTTTTTTGTTTGTTTAATTTTAAAAGCAGAGATTTCCATCCCATGCATCCTTTCTCTT
>NW_011097003.1:0-703 GCF_000146605.3 Meleagris gallopavo
TCAGCTTCTGAACTTCATGAACAAAGAGATTCTTAAGCCCCATTGTGCACCACAACTTAAAAGCACATGTAAAATCCCGTAATTAATAAATCACACTCTCTGAATCAGAAATGATTTCTGAAAGCTGTTTCTCAGGAATATTAAGGTGTTTGCCTCTGAATCATAGCAGATACTGGGAGTTGTGCTAGGTAACCAGAGAAAAAAAATGAGTTATTTCAGATAATCACAAGTTAGGACACAATTTTTTGGCTGGAAGCTATTTTCATAACCGGTGCAGCAATCAGAGGCAATAATTCACCTTAGATCTTTGTATCTGGTAGCACAATCTGCACTCCAGAGAAACACTCCAGTAAAGGTGTGTGACGGTTTCGAAGTATTTTCAAATTAATCTGTATCTAAAGCAAGGAAGTTGCTACCTTCCCTACCTTCCTTCGTCTTCCTGAGAAGGCCATTATGATTTATGATTGATGCCTATCAGTACCAACTCTAAACCTGCACTGTCTGAGGTGCTCCAGACACACATAAAGCAGCCATATCTTCCATCATCAGAACTCCAAGATACCTCATGATACACCGCTGTGATCCTATAGGGATTCTGGGGATACAAACTGCCTAGATTAATTCCTAATGACTGTCATCAAACGCTTCTTTTCAGGTTTAGAAATCTATTTTACATTTACCTTGCTTTTTTTTTTTTTTTTAA
>NW_011097004.1:0-1167 GCF_000146605.3 Meleagris gallopavo
AGTCAGTATCTTTGAATTAGGAAGAATTATGGAAATAAAAAACATTAATTGTCTTTTAGAAAGTGCATGGTTCATTTTTAATTTTGGTGAAAACTGAAAAATAAAGAACTACCATAATACCTGTATACAAAACACTACAGGGCCAGATAACACAGCTTTTTCTGCACACCCAGTTCTGAAGCTCTGGGCCCAGTGAAGCTAGTAGTGCTTTTTGGTGTCCTATACATATTTTGAAGACCTCCACACCTCTGCTATCATTATCAGCATCTTCAGTAGATCATTACACAGTTGTGTGTCAGTAACTGGTCAATTGTGTAAGCGGTTCTAGGATCTCTCACTATCACCTCGTTCCTGAGATTTCCAGCTTCAGACAGGCTATGGTTCTGGAGGCCCTTAAAGGATCTTGAACAGATCAGTGTTACAGACAGGTTCTACAAAGGGGGAGGGGGAGGGAGCGGGGGAGAGGGAAGGGAGAAGAGGAGGGGAAAGGAGAAGGGGAAGGGAAGTGAAGAGGGAGGGGAGGGGGGCAGAGAGGGGAGAAGGAAGGAGAGGGAAGAAACATCTGTAATCTAATTCTTTTATATGCTTTCTTACTGAGATTTTAAATAAGTGACAAATTCATTTGGAGAGCTAAAGGAATGTATTCAAATGACTTTTATTTTTCTTTATCTCAGAAGAACCTGGATCATTCATCTCTTTGCTGAGCAGGTGAGACAACTATTTTTTTTTTGAGCTACTTGTTTCCTTAACAGCTTTTCATTGCTTCTTCCTTCTTTTTATTACAAATTTAAAACTAATTTGTGTGGATTTCCATTTGAGGCTGAACTCTCAGACTTGCAATCTTCCTTTAATTTTTGTTTCCTTTGTGTCTGCAGTCCAGTCAGCTACTTTTGTAAATGTTGGCCCCTATCAGATTTGGGACTGTGCAGAACTTCTGTGCTGTACCACACATTGTCTCACATAATTTGTACAGTCTTGTCTTCTTTGTGCTATGTGGGGAGATGTATGGACAACACAGCTTTCCTTATTACTCAGAGACAGCATTAGGAGGCACCATCTATTTATAAGATTTTGCCATTAGCTTTCATGCTTCAAAGCCAGTTTATCAAAAAGTAGGCAAATTTGCTCACTAATAACAAAAACAAATAATCAAGAATAATCTAAAGA
>NW_011097005.1:0-673 GCF_000146605.3 Meleagris gallopavo
AAAAAAACCAACAGTTTAGATGTCACAAATGTTGCTGACCCTTTAGTGGGCTTCAGAAGTCCTTTTGTATAGTTTGTGGGAGTTGAATTTTTGATTTTTACATTTTTCAGCTGAAGGAAGGCCACATAAACAAATGTCAAGGGAACTAAAAAATCAAATAAAAGTGAGAAACTGTAAAAGTGCCAAACTCTTCACCTCTGGAACTAGACTAACTTGACTTAACAGAACTAGACTAGGGTTGCAGATCAGGCTGGCTCATGTAATCAAAAAGTAGAACCGTAAGGTCGCAAGGTTGATCTTATCTCCGCAAGGACAAGATGACAATGTATTTTCATTGATGCTGTTGTGTATTAATGATTAAAATATTCTAGAAGGGTCTGACACTGTACTCACATTTCCTTGTCAAATGTATCAAAAGCGTACTGTGTGTGTTCCTTACATTTTTAGTGCATCAAAAGGATATTATATTGTTTTGATGGATTTACTGTATTACACAGTTAATGCTTTCAGGAAGTTATCTTAAAGTCAGTTATTTGGAATCCTTTTTCCTGTAGCAAGTTCTGTAATTTTTTGTTCTCAGCTCATATTTGGTTTGGTGTACTTGAACGCAGGTTTCTGCAGTCTCGTTGGTGTATCATCTACTTATTAACTGTAGGTACTAATGTGTGCTCAA
>NW_011097006.1:0-324 GCF_000146605.3 Meleagris gallopavo
ATCCATAATCACGTAATTGGTGTGTGCAGCTAATTAGTGTGTTCAATTTAGGTCCAGATTTTTGGAAATATCTCCTGTTCTGGTCCTGATTTAGCAAAGCTCTTAAACAGATGATTAACTCCCATTGGCTTTAATAGGACTTAAGCACATTCTTAATCAGGGCCATTGTGTCAAATCACATCTCTTGGTGACAATCAGAACAACCTGCCGGAGCTGTAGGAAAAAATATCTGCAGGTCTTCCTTTAATGCGTGTTGAGATTTCTTTAACTTGTGAGGCATTTTGTTTCAGAATCTGAAACGGTGTAGATTTCTTTTTTTTTAAA
>NW_011097007.1:0-375 GCF_000146605.3 Meleagris gallopavo
AGCTCCTCCCGGGGCTGGGTGGGATCTGGTCTATAGGGCAGACTCAGCTTCAGCAAGAAGGTGATGTGGAATGTCTTACCAAAATGCTTCTTTCCAGAAGCTAAAGGCTGTAAGAATCTATCATAGTGAGGAATTCTCCTTTCAAATAGGTTGGGTTTTATGGTGAAATTTGACTTTGATTCTGTCATTCTATACACACATAGTGCTGCTGTTTCCTAGGAGTTTGAAGTGCCCTAAATTTGTGTGAAAAAGAATCTGTCTCTTGTGACTTGAATAATTCTAATATAAAAGTAACACTGCCGTCTTTGAAAATAAGGCAGATGAAAGAAACTCTTCTTTCTTCTTTTCACCCCAATGCCTATCCAAAGATGGAAC
>NW_011097008.1:0-429 GCF_000146605.3 Meleagris gallopavo
AGGTGCATGCTCAGCTCCCAGCTCAGTGCTCACAGATTCTGGCACACAGCACTTGTGTGCTGTCACCTGGTCTTCGTATGGATTGTAGGAGGAAGGTGTTTCCAAAGGGAAATGTCATGTGCTGAAGTACAGGATTCTCTCCTTGGGCCCTCTTGGGGTTGCAACCTCACCTCCTGGTCCCTGGCCACAGTGTTGCTCCAATTGTCTGCTTGCCACGCTTCAGTTGTTTTTTTTTTGTGAGGTCTGTATAAAACTTATCTTCTGTCAGCAGCCGCTGCAGCTCTTGAGAATCTTGCCGATAAGGGCATGCAGATGTTTTCTCGAGGGTTCTCAACTTGTCATAGAATCATAGAATGCTTTCTGTTGTAAGGGACCTCAACGAACATTCACTTCCTACTACCCCTGCCATGGGCTCGTTGCCACCCACCA
>NW_011097009.1:0-339 GCF_000146605.3 Meleagris gallopavo
GCTTTGGCACAGAACTTTAAGTAGAAACCTTTAAAAAAAAAAAGCACTTGTTTTTGCCATGCATTTGTCTTAAATGTCTAAAGTGGAATGCTTGACTTCTAAGGCTTTGCAGAGACTTATCTTACCAGATTTTTGCACCATTTCCAGCTCTTCAAGGAAACGTGTTAGGAATGTATCATCGTGAAAGCAAAGGGTGTCAATTTTCCCTCTAGCAATAAGAGAGTTTTTAAAAATGTTTGCTAGGAGGAACAAATGCCAAGTCAAAAAAAAAAAAAAAAAGAGAGAGAGAAGAAAAATAGAAGTCCAATTCAGTCTAAGACTCATTTGGTCCCACTTGTT
>NW_011097010.1:0-498 GCF_000146605.3 Meleagris gallopavo
CTGTCATATGATTAAGCTTTGCACATATATGGTGTATGAGCTTGCAATAAAAACTTAAATATAAATAAAATATAAATAAAATAAATATAATAAAATAATAATATAATAAAATATAAATAAAAACTTAATAGGAGTAGGAACCCTTTAATTCCTTAAGTAGAGCTGTCCTTTACAGAATACTGTTCAGTGTGTGCATGTGACTTGTATATTTATACTTTCCTGTGTTGTGTTTCTATTGAAGCTAAGACATTTTCATAAATAAGCCAAAGATAGCAGAATTGCCAGAGCAACATTGAAGAGAATGTCTTAATAGGCTGTAGCAAAGTTATCAAGATACTTTCTGTGTAGATAAACATTCAGTGGCTTAGCTTTCAAAGAGTCACTGTCTCAGAAGAACCGGTTCTTCACCTCTTAATTCCTCCTTTCTGCTTGATACAAGTAACTATTCAAAACATAGTAAAAATCCCCCTGTTGCATTTCTGCTACAAGCACCCCTTA
>NW_011097011.1:0-331 GCF_000146605.3 Meleagris gallopavo
CTCCCGGCTGCCGCCCCCGGCTGCTGTGCCCGGGCTGCGGCTGTGGCTGCCGGCTGTACGCTGATTTGTGCTGCCTCACTGCTTTGCGACACTCCGGACCTTCTTCACTTGCAGAAGGTTGTATCTGCTACAGCTGCCACAGCACTGGTGCTTTGCTTCTTGGACTTAGCGGTGGTTGGGAAGTGGGCTCCATCTTCTTTCCTTCGGTCTGGTCCTGCATGGTGACACGCCATCCTTGCAGAGCAGGAAAGCTCTGCAGTAGCTGCGAGCCAAGGTCTGGTGCCAAGGGGTGGGCAGGGATCAGGGGGTGGGGCATTGCGTCTGGGAGAGA
>NW_011097012.1:0-327 GCF_000146605.3 Meleagris gallopavo
AGAGGACTAATCTAGAAAGCTTTCAGGGGAAAAAAAAACGGGGAGAGGGGGAGAAAGAAGAGGAGAAAAACTGGAGTATCTCCCTTCAAAAGCCCTTGGAATCCAGTTCTATTTTTTTTAAGATGAAACCTATGCTCTTTTACTGACTCTCACTTATGGATAGGCTTTTTTTATTGACTCTCTCATTTGGTCATATTGTTGGGTAAAATCGTTCTTAGTAGTACATTCCTGCTGTAAATAAATTAGTTTTCTTAAATTCTCAAATCACATTATTCTATATGAATTAAAAATGAAATATTTTTGTCTTCTACTTTTTTTTTATTTTTA
>NW_011097013.1:0-355 GCF_000146605.3 Meleagris gallopavo
TTAAGTGCCTATGTTCAATTTCCCTAGTACATGTGGGACTTACAAATGAGAAAGATGTAAGCATTTAGTGGGAATAGTCAGGCTATTTGCATTTTGCTATTCTCTTAAGTGGCTTACTAAGGAGTAGGCTGTGTGTTCTGTAATTTCTCTTAACGTATCTCTATTATAGTGCTGCTGCAGCTGAATGCATATATGGAATTACAGATCACTGCAATATGACTGTCTAGAAGATTGACCTTAGCTACTTCACTCGTTAACAACAAACTGCTTGAACATTTTAAGTCCTTTCGTAGTCTTAAACAAAACAGTTACTTTATAACACATATCAGCACTAAGGACACAATCTACATTTTGG
>NW_011097014.1:0-354 GCF_000146605.3 Meleagris gallopavo
CCTTTCCCTCATCTACCAGGCTGGCCAACAAGTCATAGAAGGAGATGAGGTTGGTCAAGTACAACCTACCTTTCATGAACCCGTGTTGGCTGGGCCATATCCCCTGGATGCCACGCACTTGCTGTCTCATCTCACCCAAGGTGATTTGCTCTATAACTTTCCCTGGTACTGAGATCAGGCTGACAGGTCCGTAGTTCCCCAGATCCTCCTTACAGCCCTTCCTGTAGATAGGAGTCACATTGGCAAGCCTCCAATCCTCTAGGACCTCTTCAGATAACCAGGAGCACTGGTAGATGGCCGAGACATCTCAGCAATCACCCCCGCCAGCTCCCTCAGCACCCTAGGATGAAGCCC
>NW_011097015.1:0-398 GCF_000146605.3 Meleagris gallopavo
AAATGAGAGCATTCTGCTAAAGCACTGATGGGCAGGTTTTTTTTTCTTTTTAAGCTGAAAAACAGCCTGAGATAGGCATGTCTCCCTATAAAATAGTGCTGCCTTGAGAATGGAAATGAAGATATGGAAGATGTTACTGTACAAGGTGTTCTTGTGGTAAGAGTTGGGAGGCATGGAGAGAGATGGAGCAAGCCTGTAATTGTTCAGCTGGTAGCCTAGTAAAAAGTGAACTGCCTTTTGGCTCTTGGGATTGATTTAAGACCAGGAGAGCAGAGGGCTGCACTCAGAGTGTTTGTCTGCAGTAATAAGCAGCAGAATTAGTTATCTGCATTGGCTGTAATCCTGCTGTCTTGTCATCAGCTGGCAGACAGAGCATGATCAGTCTTGCATCTTTGACA
>NW_011097016.1:0-597 GCF_000146605.3 Meleagris gallopavo
AAAAGGTCATGAGCATACTTGAGTACATTTCTTTTGGTATCATAATGTTAACAAAAGTGATCTGAGTATTTCTTTTTTAGAACAAGCAGTCTTCAGCCTCCTCTTTGTCCTCTTCTTTTTGATTCTTTATCTGCTTGTTTTCTTGGCGTATCTTTCAGTATGGCACAGTTACCACCAAACTTTTGCACTCTTTTCAGACTGTGGATTCCCAGGAAAACAAACCAGTATTGATTTAGCTTGTATCTTAAAATCTTAATGCACTTGAACAGTTTTGAAAAGAAGCAGTATGAAAAAGAGTTGCCATTGCCTATGAATGAAAGAGACCACAAAGAAACCACAGCAGTATTAGACAGCACCCATGTAAGTCACTAAACTTGCTTTTACGTTATATATGCTTATAACTATTATCCATTTTGAAGAATGATTAACCTATGCCCTAGTTGGAGAATTCCAACATGATAAGATGAAAAGTGTTTAATACAAGAGTATAAGCTGGGGAGCAAATCTTTTCTGTTTTTTTCCAGCTGCTGGGCCAAAAATTTATCATGGGCATTGTTACTAAAGATTGCTTTCCTCCATGGCCGTGCTTAGAAATCC
>NW_011097017.1:0-390 GCF_000146605.3 Meleagris gallopavo
ACGAAATAAACTAACATCCTGAAACTTAAGATGTGACTAACTAATCCAATTTCTTTAATTTAAAGCAGTTGAAGTTATTGGACATGAAAATGCAAAACAAATTTATCTGAGAAATACGAATCAGCATCTGTGTCAGAGACTAAGTTCTTGCACAGCCAAGATTCTGTACTCAGGAATGGGGCAATTCTCCCATGCAATCTTTTTTGCAAACATCTCCTTTATCCAGAACTTTTCTCTTCATGAAAAATAATAATCCTTTGTTCCTACAGGCAGGTTCATGCCAATGACATGCTCTCTATCAAAGATTCAGCCTATCACCAAAAAGATTAAACTAATCACGTTGTGTCTGCTTAGATTGTTTAATTGTTGCAGAGAAACACTAACTTGACT
>NW_011097018.1:0-355 GCF_000146605.3 Meleagris gallopavo
CTTACTCCAATATAACAATTATATTAGCCAAGCTCCTGGATATACCATGCTATCTGTATATCCATTGATTATACAGGTGGTTTTCAGGTTCTGTTATGCAGTGCAAAAGGCCCCAGCTCCTCACCTGGTCTTCTCAAACACTACTGCAACTTATGATGTGTATCACTGCTCATATGTTTCTGTCTGCAAACATTTAGGCAGACAGGCAGTGTGGATTCACGTGGTTTGAGATTCCATGCAGCTCTTCTGCAAGCACAATTACATACAGAGTGCTGATGCCACGCTGAAGGAATAAATGAGGGGGGATAAATTAAATAAACTTCCCTTTTCCAGCCTAAACTGATTATGGCAACAG
>NW_011097019.1:0-460 GCF_000146605.3 Meleagris gallopavo
CCTCAAATATCAAATGCAGCAAGATAAAGAATGGTGAATGAAATAAATTTCATTTCAATGATAAGAACTTAATGAGATTAACAGAACTCTGCAGCATAATGGCAAGAAATGTTTGAAGATGTGATCCAGACCAGTTAAGTTAGCAGAACAGTAGAGGTATGAACACATACACTTGTCTGCAAATTAGATGCATTAACATTGAGTAATAGTTTATAAAAGGAAAGTTGCTTACTAATTTGGACATTATTTAAGACATAACATTGTAATGGTACTGATAGCCATGTCAAATTCAAAATTCTCCATATAAAGTTTTAACGAGGTAATACACAGTTGTCTTGTTATTTCAGAATAGGAAACATTATCAGAGGTTCCTTTACTTAGTAAGTATTTGAAAGTGAAAGCTCACATGCTAGCTATTACATCCTTTTCTACTATGAGAACGAATTACTGTCTTATTTCT
>NW_011097020.1:0-457 GCF_000146605.3 Meleagris gallopavo
CTGCCAACTCCGATCAGATATCCCGCTTCCTCCTGGCATCCACGTCCTCTGCGCAGCCACATCAGTTGTGTGTTGCCACTCAGTGTAAAAACAAAGAAAGCACTAGAACTTTCTGAGGAGAGTCTATAAAGACTGCTGTCAACTGTGCTCAAATTTCCTGACAGATGACTGTTACCCCTATGAACACTGTGTCAGAACGGCATTTTCCACATCTGCAGATCTGCCACATCTGTAGCCATGAGCTGCCTCAGGCCACCCTGTTCAAAACTACACACAATTACACAGAGTCCCACTAAAACAAAACCAAGTGTGGTTTGGAGAACATAGCTGCACTTTCCACAAGAAGCCCAGTATTGCATGAGTTTTCAGAATCTCATGTACGTAGGTAAACTTAGGGGAATCTGCTCCCCCAGAAGACCCACTTTTTGCTAGAGAGGTAAAATAAGCAGACTGTTTT
>NW_011097021.1:0-361 GCF_000146605.3 Meleagris gallopavo
CGGCTTAAGATTAAAAAAAAAAAAAAAATTCCTCTGTTAAGTATTTCACTGGGATTGTGTATGTATTTGCTTTTTGCAAAGCCAGGAACTACTGTGTGCTGCTGTTAAAGGATTTTCATCTGAGCACACAAGGTACCAGCAACCACAGCGTTCCCTGTGTGCTCAATAGAAGGGAAAATAAGTAGTTCAGCTGCCCAAAAACACGGTCTCATCTGAGCAGGCAGAGTACACGGTGTGCAGAGAAGACCTGTTCTATGCAGATTCATTACCATAGCACACAGCTTAAGGTGAGTACTGGAAAGCCTTGCATCCAAATGATGCTGCCATTCAGTCAGTGCACTTCCATTGGAAAAATGTCTGA
>NW_011097021.1:380-3512 GCF_000146605.3 Meleagris gallopavo
AAGTGGCCTTGTAACTAAGGGATGGTAGGACTGGGGATTCCAAAGACCTAAACACAGTCCTAGGCTCTGCCCCATTAAGTTTTTCCATCTTCCACGTTCCCCGAATACAGCTTTGCTTATTGAATATTTGGTTAATTTACTACATGATAGTGTTAATTAATATGAATGGATGTTTTTTTAATTATTCAAAGCTCATCTTGCAGAAGCAGCCTGTTTAACCAATTGGAGACAAATGAGGGTGCTTACTAGGTATGCAGAAAGCTGAGAATGTCGCAGTGCAGAGGGGTGCAGGGCACAGCTGTGAGATGTCCCAGTCCCCACTGTGCTGCTGGAACTGCTGGCAAGTTTCTGATGTGTTTGTGCTGTAGCTATGTTCGTTCTGAAACCGAGGGAAGGCTGGCCTCGTATTGGTTAATCGGGAGGCTCCTTATTAATAGGCTGCACACTTCATTGATTTTTAATTAATTTCTGAAGAGACACAAAGGATAAGTGCTGCAACCCACAGACATCCCTGTACTTATTGCAGTCCACATCTCTATTGATTGCCTGCCTAAGGAGCAGAAGTAATCCATTTTAAATACACTTTCTTGGAGAGAGTGAATGCACTACACAATGTACTCTCCTGCTGGTAATTGCGTTGGCAAGAGGTCAGTGGTTGGGTGGGGAAAGGCAGCGTTTTGTTTAGTATGCTGCCAACCCTCCAAACTCAGGCTGCTCTGCAGACTTGGAGTTTCAAGGAGCATCCCTTCCAGGTCGTTCAAAGCTACCCATCATTATGGAAGCACTTACCACAGCTGTGCTGGTTGAAGTGCATGGGGAGCTCCTGAATGGGACACACTCAGAATGATAGCATGGCTTAGGTTGGAGGAGACCTGGAGGGACCTAGATGTGCTTGAAAAGTGGGCATGCAAAAATCTAATGAGGTGTAACAAGGCCAAGAGCAAGGTGTTGCACTTGAGTTGAGGCGATCCCAGCTATGAGCACAGACTGGGACAAGAACTCATTGAGGTCAGCCCTGCAGATAAGGACTTGAGGGTCCTGATGGACAAAAAGCTGGACATGAGCCAGCAGTGTGCATTTGTAGCCTGGAAGGTCAACAGTATTCTGGGCTGCATCAACAGAGGGGTGGTGGCAGGGCAAAGGAGTCCCTCCGCTCTGTCCTTGGGAGCCCCATCTGGTGTTGTGTGTCTAAACCTAGGGCCCCCCAGCTGAAGTGGGATGTGGAACAGTTGGGGCAGGTCCAGAGGAGGGCCATGAGGATGATCAAGGGGCTGGAGCACCTCTCCTATGAAGGTTGAGGAAGTTGGGCTTGACTAGCCTGGAGAAGAAAAGGCTCTGGGGAGAACTTGCAGTACTTGAAGGGAGCTTTCATGTGGGAGGGAATCCGACTGCTTGGACTGTTGATAGTGATAGGACAAGGGTGAATGGCTTTGAACTAAAACAGGAGAGATTTAGTTTAAATATTAGGAAGAAATTTTTTTACTTAGAGAATGGTGAGGCTCTGGAACAGGTTTCCCAGAGAAACTGTAGGTGCTCCATCTCTGGAGGCATTCAAGGCCAGGCTGGTTGGGGCCATGGCAGCCTGGTCTGGTGGCTGGTGACCCTGCCCATGGCAGAGGGGCTGGAACTAGACAATCTTTTGGGTCCCTTACAACCTAAACCATTCTGTGATGCTAAATATTACTTGGCTTACAGGGTGAAGGGGAGTTATGTTAGTGTTATCAGACACAGCAAGCATTAAATTGTGGCTCGTTGAGCCCCAGCCCCATGGTACAGCTGGGGAAGGGTTTCCCTGCAGTAGCACAGAAAACTGTGTCCATTTGTCTTGGTTTTTTCTGCTCCTGCATGGGCAGTGTACACAAAGGACAGTCTCTTGAAAACACCTGACTGGTTTGTGTGGTCTCCTTCATAAGCCCTTGTGAGGAGCAGATATGCAGAGCTAGCAGAGAGGCATCAGTTGCTAAGTACTTTATCAAAGCGTTGGGGGTGACCCTTTACTCATGAGTTGCTGACTTTATTAAGTTTTTCTTACTACAGTTTTTGATTCTGGGCAGTAATTGGAGGGTTAAAAACTCCCTCGGTGTGTCTGTGAAGCAAAGTATATTTGTGTATCTCATCTTTGTTGGCCTCCTGAGGGTGTGGAGAAGCTGCAGAGCTGTATCTGGGTTACTGTGTCCTTCTTGGTGGTAAACTTACGATAAGCGTATGTCTACAGGCTACAGTTCTTCTCACCTGTTTGGGCTGCAGTACAGTAAGGTGAGCCACGGTGATTTTCTTCAAAGGTTGTAGAACATTCCTGTTCTCTTGCTTTGAGAATAAGGAGGCACTGCAGGAGACTGCTGTAACCTGTGTCCACACAGCCAAGGAAGCTGGGACATCTCATCTGAGTGAAGCAGTCACACAAGCAGTTTTCCTGGGGGAAGGCACTGACGATGGCCTAAGAGAGCACCTAGGGTCCAGCTGTCTTAAGGAAGCCCTGTGGTGAGAGTGAGTCAGTGGTAAAGTGGTTGGATGCAACCCCTACAGCTCCCTTCCTCAGGAATTGCAAGTATAGGAGTGAACTGTTTTCTCCCATGCTAAAAAGCCCATGTAGCAGCTGCACACAGATGTGCTGGTAGATGGGAGCAGAACTTGGAGATGCACACAATATGGGCAGTATTGAAAGGCCTGCTTTGTTTCTCATTACTTGTGCTGCTTAGTTCTTATATAACATCCTTCACCAGAGGAACATGAAGTGCTTTGCAGACCTTTTGTTCAGCACAGCTCTTCCAGATATCTGCATAATCTGGGGGAGCCAGGGAGGTAACTCATCCTTGCAGCAGTTCAGACAAGGAGGATGCTTGATGGTAGCAGCAGAACAATGTCCTCTTGTGGTGACACCGTAGGAACTCAACACCCACCCAGGACAGCTGAGGATTAAGGACTCTACAACATCAGTTCATTGGTAACCCATTTATCTTGTGGTTTGGAGAAGTGAGAATACACTCCAGAGATTTGAATTTAGGATTGCAGGGGGGTCTGAGCCAGCACAATGGCTGCTCACCTCAGTCACATTTTAAAATGCCATAAGCTTGTAAGCTTAATTCTCATCTTTGTGTTCGCTCTCTCTTTATGAATCACGTCTTTGGAATA
>NW_011097022.1:0-396 GCF_000146605.3 Meleagris gallopavo
AAGGATCTTTGTCCTCAGAGCTGCCAAATGCTGGGGCAGAACTTTCCACCGCTCTGGTTTTCAGCAATAGTTAGGCAACTTTCATTAGAAATTCACTGATACGAGGTAGTCCGCACCTCAAAGGCTTTAGGAAAGAAGGGGTATTTCATTCAAGGCAACAGAACTACTGCACTCAGTGCTGATGAGGGAAAGTTATGCCTGAGTCCACTCCAAACCCTCACCACTACCACTGATAGGTTTTCTGCTGGCAAAAAGCCTCAGCACCATCTCTCATTTGTGCTCCTCCTGCTTCCTAAACTCTTAGAAAGCAAGAAGATCCTTCTCTGATAGCTCAATATCTAACATGAGAATCTGGAAACATTTTTCTACGTGCTACTATGCAGACTGGAATAATTT
>NW_011097023.1:0-900 GCF_000146605.3 Meleagris gallopavo
AACTGAACGTAGCCAGAAGAGCCAAAGTGGCTTTAGGAAATAAAAGCAAATCAGAAGGGCTACATAAACAGTCTCTCCTATGCTACACATCCTTTACACAGTTTAAAAATAGCATGACCTTACAGTGCAAGAATAGCTACATTTGCTGAGGATGATTCTCATTATATTTGCTTCCTTCTGTGGCAGCGCTATCATGGCTGAATATGTGATAGATTATCACACCCCTGTGTTTGCTCTAACAAAGGAAAACAAAACTGCCTTGCCATTGATTAGACTACAGATACATAGATTTCTATCTAGAACGAAGGCTGCAACATAAACGGTCCCTGAGCTTCTAATTTATGCACACACCCCCATGCTTTCCTCGTGTATGTGCATGAACACAAGCACATGCTGTGTTTACTAGATAGTTGTGTCATTTTGCTCTGTCACGGTACTTGTTTTTGCCCCAGTTAGATGCAACTTCAAAGAAACCAAAGCATTGACAAATTTTGATATGGGAGAACCAGTGGATCCAACCACACAGTAGGCATCTGCAGATCTGTGGCCTCAGATCTATGAGTAAGGGGATCCAAAAGCAAAGTCAGGAATTGAGGAGAGCGAGCAAGCATCCATCAGATGAGATAAGCAACACAATAATGAATATGTTACAGACATACATGGCCTGGAACAACAGGTCCTCACAGCTAGGCACTGTAACATTCAACTCACAGTGACTGCAACTGGGAGGACAGTGGGGGACAGTTATATTACCACCTGTAAGTAAAAATAACAAAAAGTAACAAAACCAGAAGCTCGCTGCTCCAGAGTGTATTAATGGGCCAAGCCTACAGCTAGGCTCGGAAAAAGCAGCTCCAATGGAACAGTGGAATGTATGATCAGTCTCAGTGATTAGTTGAT
>NW_011097023.1:2465-3505 GCF_000146605.3 Meleagris gallopavo
CTCCATCCAGGTTCCTGGCTTCGTTCGAGCCCTGCTCCTCCCCTCACTCTTAGAACACCACCCCATCTTGGCAAAATGCATTTTGTCAGAACTCTGATCCTAACACTACTACCTGTGAGATTCAGCAAGTAGAACAACAACAAGGGTATGTTCCAAACAAGCCTACTTCTAGTGCTTACCATAACCATCTCACTATGAGGTTCCCTCAACAGACACACTGAAATTTCATAGGCAGAAAGAGATTCAATACTTGGGTAGATGAAGCAGAAAAGTCTGAAGCTCCTGCTGTTTCAACAGCAGAAGTTCACAGAAGAGGAAGATTTTGGAAGCAACATGGAGCACATTGTTGAAGCACCAGCATTAGCTAAGAATATACCTGTAGGTCAATCCTTGGACTGCTTTCTGCAGCTAATTCTGCCCTTTCCAGGGCAAGGTTTCCACAAAATGCAGCTAAAGATGCACTAAATCTCTCTTCACACGACTAACTTCCTTCAGTTAGGATCACATCCATTTTGAAACATTACCAGAGTTCTCCAGTAAGGTCTCTAACAACAATTTCATCCATCCTGCCAGTCACCTAATGGGTTCAAAATTCATCCAGCACTAAGGCTCACAACAGAAGCTCATGACTTGCAGGCTTGGACACAGCATTACCTTCAACAAAGTGAAATAACATCTGCTTTCAATTTTTTTACTTCCACTTCTGGCTTGGGCCTGCCAGCAAAGGACCTTGTTACTGTATCTTCAGTTATTCAAAACAGAAACAGTATCAACCAAAGTAGTCAAGTAAACAAGTGATAATCTGCAGAAGCACTTACAGTTTAAGTGTCAACGATCTGCAGGCTGCTGTTCCCTGAATCCAAGGGCCTACTTTGGGAAGAGTCCCTCCACGTACATCAGGTTTCTCCTTGTTTGCTTGCTGTTTTGAAAATGCCTCTGGAAAGGATGCAGAAATTATGAAGGTGTTAACTGCAGACCAGAATCCAAGAAGAGAAACAGCTCCAGTATTACACGTCACCTACACTACAAGCAATGCATTT
>NW_011097024.1:0-834 GCF_000146605.3 Meleagris gallopavo
ATGCAGCAGTGAGGATGATATATTAGCATTTCAAGAAGAGCCTGAAATCAGTGCGGAGAATGCCACTGAGGAATAGCTAAAATTGCTTTATCTTTATCTGTTAATATTTCTGGGAAAAGACTGCAATATTGGGAAACTGCAGAAAGACTGAACACCTCACGTATATTGAATTGGATCTGCAACTGTGTTGGACCTATTCAGAGCCTAGAGGATGTAATATTCCCCAGTTAAAAGTAGGAACTGTAGTCTGGGATAGATCTCCCTTATCAATGCTACTGGTAAGTTTGGGATGAGGACAGACAGTAACGTCAGTATTTTTAGAAGCAAACACTATGATGGGGTGACCCAACTGAGACTCGTTATAAAGGCATAATTTTCTAAAGAAGGAACTTCCATCACTTCCTTAACATCTCTTTCAGGAACTGAATACCCTCAGTAACTCTGCCAAAAACTGCCTCATGTCTTTTTCCTCTTTTTTTTTAGATGTGCACTGTAGGTCCTTCTTATGGCAGCTCAAGTTTCCTCCATGAAAATAGACAAATAATTACATCAACCTGCACGTTTATCATAACAGTGAGAAGTTTTAGAGATCTCATATCGAGGATAAAATACTGCATAATAGAACATTTTAGGATAGTAAACAGCAGAGCTTAAGCAACTTTCTAATGAGCTTGAATGATTTATAGCTTCTTGTCCTCTTGAGACCTATTTGAAACTCTGATGACTTTCTGCTGTAGGCACAGTTAATGAAACTTGAATTTCCAATCTTGAGTTTTCCCAAACTGAAGGTTTAACTAATCAAAACATCCGGCTGATGTACCAAGGAAAGCAGTA
>NW_011097025.1:0-1430 GCF_000146605.3 Meleagris gallopavo
GTGCGCCTGGACTACTAGTGAATTAGAAAATTAAAAGAATATATACAAACATGAAGAAGGCATTCTCTCGGTCCTATCTTTAGTATAAAAGGAGCTACAGATATGCATAAAGCTAAACACTGTAGTCACGTTTAAAGAGATTTATTCTAGGAGAGGAAAAAAAAATGGAAGTTTATATTTTACTTAGGGATGTCCAGCACTGGTGCTTACTCTAGTCTTCTTCAGGACATCAAGTGAAAACAGTCATACTTTTGATATTCCTAGCCAGAAAGGTCTTCTAATGCAGTATTTTCTTTTTACGTATCGCTTTCTTCAAACAAGTTTCTGGCAAATGATATTTTTATCAGAGAAAGGAGGGAGAAGAGAGAGAAGGGAAGGATGGCAAAGATGGGAAGAACAAAACAGGAGGGCAGAAAAATAATCTACTTCTTCTCACTGAGAAAGCATTCAAACATTATCGATTGACACGTTCCTGGAGACAACCAGCTACATGTAGGTTTAGCTCCACTAAGGCCACGTGCCCAAAAGTTAAGCAAAGATAATTGCATGTTATTTGGAATTGCTATAGAACACAACAGTTACCCAAGCATAACTCTCACCTCTTTCTGCAAGTTACTATTTTCAGCAGTTTCCAATTAAATCAAGACTGCAGGTGTTAACGATTTGCTTAGAAACATCTGTGCTAGGCAGACCTCTCCAATGGCTACACACATTTTGCCATGGTTAATTTTTTAGCCACCCCTTCACCCTGCAGCAAGGAAAACACAATAGCAAATAAGAAACTGAATTTTTACCTTCGTAATACACATCATAGTATTTGAATGGCACCTGGGCTTAAAATACGCACATTCTGAAAGCATTAATTTCAAGAAGGATATATACCTTCCCAAGTGGAAGAGGCAAACCTCACTAGTTTGTTGGGCTTTTTTTTCTGTGAAGGTTCCATTTCAGTGGGCCAAGAATGAGAATGAAGGCAGCACTGTCATTTCTAAGAGTATGTAGGAAGAGACAAAATAAAAAACAAATTTTCAGAGGTAGAGAACTATACCATACAATTTCTGAGGCACAACAAACACAGGTTTGCTGCAGGAACAGTTACTCAACCAGGCACAACCTGGTTCCTCTCCCTAAAAACTTCAGAGACTCAAAGTGGAACTTCAGTTTAATTCAGGACACTCTTTTTAGAGGAGCTGTTTTCTCAAAGAACAGCTTCCCTTTTTTCTACAGAGACCAAATCAAGCTAAGAGAAGCATCAGAATACTCTAATGGTGAGTAGTTAAACCTCACGATCAGGTGAGAAAAGGTGTGCAAGTGAGATAATTTGCAAGCACAAATTCATGTGATTTATGTTGAGTTCTGATCACAGAAGAAAACTAAAACGTTATTCTCAGGCTGACAGTTGTATTATTACTCACTCCTCATCAAAAAAG
>NW_011097026.1:0-765 GCF_000146605.3 Meleagris gallopavo
AGGGAAGTTGATCCATCATGCAGTGCTCAATTCCTGCAGTGGATTCAGCCTTAGATGCTGTGGTTCCACTTACATTTGTATTCCGCAGGGAGCTACAGAAGCAAAACAAGGAGTCCCTCCCAGAGAAGCCTAGACCAGATTTGAAAGCAAAGAATGCAAAGGAGGCAAATGCATAACAGACCCTTATTTCATGTACCTCACTTACTTGCAGGTGAACTAGCTAATGTCTTCTAGCTTGGCTTTAGTAACACATTTGTTGCTTGAGGAAGTTACTTGTTTTTATTTTTCCACATATTGGTAGTCATTCCTGCCATCCCACCCCTCATATCTTGTACCCAACACTCATGTTCCCTTCTCTTCCCTTTGCTTCCTCTCTTCTGTTTCTCTGACAATGTTTTGGGACCTTACATTTTCTTGGTGAATCCCTACTGCTTCTCAATCCACCATGCTATTTTTACAGAGCCAAAGAACATGCAGCACTCCAGAGGCAGCTATTACATGATTTCCCTTGCCTACAGTACTGTGCAACTCCCACCCAAGATCCAGAGCAGAACAGGTATGAACATCCTTGCTTGTGACATGCCTGTTAGGATAATTATTTTCTTCAGCTGTGCTATTTAACCATCCTCCTTTCTTATTTCCCTTAAAGAATTCAGCTGTAAAAAAAAAAAAAGAGGAAACATAACTGTCACCTATTCTCCATCCGCAGGTCTGTATTGGTTTAGCTTAGTTGCATGCTATACAAACCAAGAATATTTCCTTTCC
>NW_011097027.1:0-683 GCF_000146605.3 Meleagris gallopavo
AAAATTGTCCTCTGATGAATGAGGAAGGCAGCCATAACCTTTTAAGCAGCAGAAGGCACGCGTTTACCAGCAGTGATTCTTTAGGAATGTGTTCAACATCAGTGAAGATCATGAAACAAACCTAGCAATGTAGTCCGCAGAATCCTCTAAAAAATGCCCTTTTTCCATGAAAAATCTTCATTAAAAGCTCCCAACAAATACTGTCCAACTTGCAAGCCATTTTTGTTACCACAGTAGCTCATCTAGTCTGTAATGACCTTAGAAAACACTGACACAACAGTAGGTTTCCTTAAGTTTGTTGTGGCTTTTTTGTTTGTTTTAAAAACAGCCTCTAGAAGTTTCCCTTACATTTTAAGATTTTTTAAAAATACCAGTTGGCCAAAGAGATTCTTCCTCTATAATTTAGCTTTTTCTCATTCACTTTCACTAACTCACCTTTCCACTTCAAATAATAAAAATAGGGAAAAGCCTACAAACATCCCACTTTTCTAGGCGGTCAACCTCTAAACCCAAGAGAAAGCTTCTGTTCTAAGCCTCTGCAACACTGTAATTCAACTGTGATCTTTAATTATTCAATTCACATAGTGTCCAGTAAGTTAATTCACTCAGGTGACCATCTTCTCATCCCTAAACAATCCAGTTCTTCTCTATGAATGCTTCCATTTGCTTCCTTCATAATATGC
>NW_011097028.1:0-1418 GCF_000146605.3 Meleagris gallopavo
GCCAGCACAACATCTAGGATGAGCATTGCACATCCCTGCACCTGGTTGAAAATTCATCCAAGCCTAAGTTCCACACAGCCTCATCTCAGTGCCAGAAAGGAACACATGCAGAGACGTTTAGAAGATTCTCTGTGCAGATAAAAGTGCAGGGTGCACATGTATTCTCTTCAGTCATAAATGTTAATTTTGTATCCAAAGGTAACTCTTCAAGAAGCAGCATGAAAAGTCAATGAAAAGGAAATAAGTGACGAACTATTTCCATCTAAAAAATCCTTGCTGAACCTCTCCCCTTCAAAAAGGAAGCATTCTGGGCCCTGCTAGCAGCAGCTCAGAGAACATCTCGCCCCACAAAGTGCGGCACGTTCTTTTGCTCACAGGCCCCCTCATCCCTCTAATCAGTGTCAGATTCACTGCAGATACATGGACCAGAACAGCCGTTCGGTTCTGCTGAGGTAGGAACCCACTGCTGGAACGTCCAGCAGTCCCGTTCCCCGCCATTTCCAGCACTGGGGGGGAAAGAAAAAGCAACTGACTTCACCTACCCAGACGTCTGCAAGGCCTTCGACGCGGTCTCACGTCATAGGGAAGAGCATGAGGGAGAGCTCTGGTGGCTGCAGAAATCGAGACGCTGCTTTAAAACAACACAACTTACTGGGCACCAGACACCAAAGACAAGGCTCAGGTTAAAAAGCCTCCCATCCCCGTGGATGTGGCAACAGCTGCCTGCTCACCCAGCAAAGCACTCGCCCAGCACATGCCTTTCATAGAACCGTAGAATTAGCAAGGCTGGAAAAGATCTCCAAGATCATCCAGTCCAACCACCCACCTACCACCACCATTTCCCGCTGAGCCACGTCGCTCGGTACAACACCCAATGCTCCTTGAACAAACCTGCAAGGACAGTAACAATATCACCTCCCTGGGCAGCCCGTTCCAGCGTCTGACCGCTCCTGTGGAGACGTTTTTCTTCACATCCGACCTGAATCTCCCCTCGTGCCACTTGAGGCCTTCCCTCCAGTCTATCACTGCTTACACGGGAGAAGAGGACGACCCCACCTCGACATCACCTCTCTTCAGCCAACTGCAGAGAGTGAGAAGGCCTTCCCTGAGCCTCCTCTTCTCCAGGCTAAATAATCCCAGTTCCCTCAGCCGCTCCCCGTAAGACTGGTGCTCTGGACCCCTCACAGCTTCCCTGCTCCTCTCTGGACACATGTCAGGGTTTCAGTGTCCTTCATGCAGTGAGGGACCCAGGACTGAACGCAGAACTCGAGGTGAGGACTCACCGGCGCTGAGCACAGGCGGATGATCACTGCCCTGCTCCTGCTGGCTCCAGCCCTTTGCACTGCACTTCCAATCTCAACCCTTCCTTCCGCGGTAGCGCTTGCATCCTCAGTTAGGGCTGGAGCTCAAGACCTCAA
>NW_011097029.1:0-387 GCF_000146605.3 Meleagris gallopavo
AACAGCCTGGTTCAAATTGATTCAAATTTGGTTTCAGAGATTCCTGTCCATTCTGATGTCATGCTCAGCATACTTCAGCACAAGGATTTAACTTGTTCTGATGAGGTTTCCAACACTCTGATAGTTGGTAGTGCAGCTCTCTCTCAAAACAAGTAACAAATACGTTTTTTAAAAAGAAAAGTCTGATTTCTGACTAAAATATTACTGGATTTTTTTTTCCCAACTTAAAACTTACATAGAAAATAAACTGATACTAACCTTACTCTAAATGCCTCTAGTTGCTACAGACCATAATGTGTGGAGACACACAGCGTGTGAAAGATTGCAGCTTCTAAATTCTATCAGATAGAACTCCAGCAAAATACAGGCAGCATGAAAACAGTATAG
>NW_011097030.1:0-368 GCF_000146605.3 Meleagris gallopavo
AAAATAGTGAAGTGCCTTCAGAATATCATACAAACTTCCTTCTTAAGCAAAACTGAAAGACTGTTTAATGAGTAACTTTAAAAACTGAAACAGTGAATGCTGCTTACTAAAGATCCATTCTTTGGATTAATAGCCCTCATATTTGCTGGCTTGAGAAAGCTAGATATTGACCTCTTATGTTAATTTTCAAGTCTCTACTCAAGAAAAGTGGCCATGCTGGTTCTAACTATATAAGCTAAAAAGAAACTAACCAGCCTCAGTATCATTTTTTCCAAATTTTCATCCCTGTTTGACAGATATCACCAAAAATCTAAGCTTTTTTTTTTTTTCTTACTTGTATAACTGACTTTTGAGATTCACGAATCTTG